>NC_041218.1:61851363-61911363 GCF_002837175.3 Physeter macrocephalus
ATTTCTCTTTCAGATTTTTCATCATTAGTTTATAGGAATGCAAGGGATTTCTGTGCATTAATTTTGTATCCTGCTGCTTTACCAAATTCATTGATTAGCTCTGGTAATTTTCTGGTGCCATCTTAAGGATTCTCTATGTATAGTATCATGTCATCTGCAAACAGTGACAGTTTTACTTCTTCTTTTCCCGTTTGGATTCCTTTTATTTCTTTTTCTTCTCTGATTGCTGTGGCTAAAACTTCCAAACTATATTGACTAATAGTGGTGAGAGTGGGCAACCTTGTCTTGTTCCTGATCTTAGCGGAAATGGTTTCAGTTTTTCCCCATTGAGGACATTGTTGGCTGTGGGTTTGTCATATATGGCCTTTATTATGTTGAGTTAAGTTCCCTCTATGTCAACTTTCTGGAGGGTTTTTAATCATAAATGGGTGTTGAATTTTTTGACAACTAGTTTGAATTAACTTCATTCCCAGCCCAAGCAGTCTTGAAGAAATACGGCAATAATACGGCCCCTAAATGCCCCAATTTGTCATAAGAAATTATTTGTCCAAATCTGACCTGGTTTATGTACAACTAACCATTTTTAAATCAAGATGAACATTTGTTTTCTCATATCTCCAACTAAACAGAGAATATCTTTTAGATCTAGACAGCATAAATAAAAACAAGTATTTCAGTCATTGAGAAAGAATGAAAATAAGAATAATCTCACAAATGATCACAGAAAGTCCATCTCTTTAAGTATAATTATTCAATATTCTGATAAAACTCTATGCATAAATTTCCCTCAGAGAAAGATAGTACTTAATTTTTTTAATTGAAATCTCAGTAAGCAATATGGCCTATTTCCCTAGGGCTAGATGCCTTACATAGAGGGGAAAAAAGTGCTCATCCATTTCAGCATAACTACTAAACTTTCGGCTGAAAGAGAAATATCTTTCTTTCTTTAATGTAACTTCTGTTTTCACTGGTTTGAAATAATGACCATAAAATTTTAAACAGCGGGAAACTTTACAAAAGCCAATTATCATGCATTCAAGCTCTATGATCCTTGCCAGTTTATCTAAAACTAGTTCAGACCCAAAAGTAACTTCCCATAGAAAAAAGTTGCTTTTCTCATGGTCTAAGAAATCAATCAACTCTCAAATACTGTTTAATCTGTAATATAAGGAGACCACTATATCTCTAGGGGATTCATGGGAGGCAAATGGTGAACATCTAGAACCCTCCATTTGCATGTAATTACCCTTTTTATTATAATACAAGTTTGAGTGAAATGCTTTTAGGTTTGAAATTACAAAATCATTTATTTCTACTATTTGCTGTTTTTCACTCATATAGGAATTAATTTTATGCAAAATGGCCTCACAATTATTATAAGGGGTAGAGGGATAACTGCTAATTTTCAGTTGTTGTTTGGTCCTTACAATAATCTTTTAAGCCAGGTAATGTTATTATATATGTTCAATTGACGGAGAAGCTGAGACTTAACAAAGCTAAATACCTTGGCCAAGTTTGTCACACTAATATGCAGCAGAGACAGACTCCAAACCCAGAACTGTGTTCTAGAGTCAGGGTTAACAATTCTCCAATAGAGTAAGAAAAACTGAAAACCAAGGAGTCTAACATGAGCCTCTGTCCCGGGAAAAGCTTTCCAAAGGACAAGATCAGAGCAACATCGAGTTTGCATTGACTGGAGAACTGAGTTACTCTTAAACCTACATGTAAATGTTGTGCTGGAAGATAGTGGCTTAAGAAAAAAGCTTTCCCCAAGGACTGGCTAGAAGGGGGATTCTCCAGGGAGATGAGGTATACGGTCTGTGAATTTCAGCCCCAAATGGAGCAGCCTATGCAGGACGGGACCTGGTTAGGTTAATAATATTTTTGACCTGTCACTTACTGTGGAAAATTCTAAATTGACCACAGCTTCCAGCTGCTTCAGATGGGTTATTTTAATAAGAAATTGCACTCACAGACTGTCAGTTTCCTGACTGATAAACCTAAATGCAAATAGTATTTCATACTGTTTGGAAGAGGCAAAGATCAAGCTGAACAGTACCTTTTGGCTGGGAACTCCCTAAACTTTTTCTAGGAGCTCTTTCTTCCTGCTGGCAGAAGAAAACAAATCTAGTTGGTTATTATAAGATGTTTCTTTTTCTTCTTTTTACCCTCAAAGAAAAATACACTTTCCTGAGAAATCTGATATTATAACGTGCTCTTTTAGATATTGCCACATAATTTACACTTCTGGCAAAGATTCTCCCAGCAGCCACTTGGGATACATTTTCATTCAGCACATTGGCACTCTTATGTAATTTTGATAAAGCTCTTATTCACTGGGATAACCATGATAACCCACTGTCCTTTGGTTGTCCCAACTGGACTATTTGTTGAATGGCTTGAATTGCTGAGTGACTGGATAACCGTGTTACCCACGAAGCACATTAGGTGGAGGTGAAACACAGATAATTACATTTAAGGGCTCATTAATATCTGGCAAGGCAGAAGCTGGGTAGCTCTGCTTGCATTAGCCAGGTCCTCCAAGTCTTTCTGTTTCTCCATGTTGAAACTTGGCCAATCTTGTCAGTCCAGTGACAATGGAAAAAAAAGAAAAAAATGAAACTCTGTTAATAGGATTATATGATTTGGGGAGTAGAATGTTGTTACAGATGATTTATTTTGAAAGCTGATTTCGTTTTAGTGAAAACAAGCTCAACCCATTACACCAGAGGCCATGGTGCCAAACACAATCATTTCTAGTTTGAAAGATGTGATTGCTTTTTAATGTGGAAATTTCTTGAGGTTACAAAGAGGAAAAATATTCAACTACTTTCATGTAACAAAGTCACTTTGGGATGTGGGTTACAATGCCCTGACAGTGTCCAGATACCCTGACCACATCGCAAGTTAGAAAGGTGGATCCGTTTGATTTACACCATTTCTCAATTGTGTTTCTCTTATGCCTTTGAAATAATATAAGAGTTTTTTTTACCAAAATAAATAGAAGGTTAGATAACCTAAATACTGGAAGTATGCAGAATCAGGCAAGGATAGGCAAGATAGAGGAAACAAATACAGGTAAAGAAACTTAGTCTACAGACGTGTGTGTGTGTGTGTGTGTGTGTGTGTGTGAGATAGAGAGAGAGAGAGAGAGAGAGAGAGTGGCTGCTAAGGAGAACTTTGCAGTATTTTAGAGAGATTATATAGAGCTTGAACGTTAACGTGAAAAGCATGGGAAATGCTGTAAAACACTCTGGGTGTTTCCTGGGAGGACCAGGAAAGGTCCATCTTTCTTGTGTGTGTGTGAGATAGAGAGAGAGAGAGAGGGAATTCTCCTTTGCCGAAACAGTTTTATTTGCTTACTCCAGTTTGACCAAACCAAAAGCCTGTTATTTAGCCTGTTCTAATTTAATCTGGTGATTTGCTTTCACCAGGTTCCATAGCATCTTCTTTTCTCGCATATACCTTTGGGGGATTTTAAAGGAAATAAAGACTCATCAAATCAATTTTTAATGTGTTCATAGGGTATGGCTGAGATTATCATAATGATGATGGCTAGGTTTTGACTCTGCCTTAATTTATCAGATATTATAATTCTTTGTTAATATGTAATATAATGTGAAATTCTTAGAAAAACAGTTGATGGGACAAGGAAAAAGTGTTTCTACTGGTAAAAAAAAAATCACTAAATTGAGAATGATCAAAAAGTTAAGCCATCTTGAAGAGAATTGAATGTTTGTTATGTGGAATGCATCTCTTCATTCTTAAACTAGGCTTTTATCCCTAGCTGGGAAGGATGGAGCCATAGCAGGGAATACAGCCATGACAATGTAGCATCATTTTTCAGAACCTTGGATAGGAATGACATATACAGCATGAAACCTTTTTGTCCTTCCAGTAATTGGTTGTTATTTTTTGCCTGTGCATTTTGAATGCCTGTTCTTTGTGACTGGCAGGGGAAAAGCAGGTGAAGAAGCCATATGATTGCAGTGCTTCTTGCAAAAGCTTGGCTGACAAAATTGCTACTGCGTCTTTGGGAGCCAGCATAAAAGAACACAAATCTGAGCATCAAAGGAACTGGGGCACTGGAAGGGAAAGGTGCTGGCCTTTTGTTGGAGTAAAATTTAGGGGGAATGAGTTAGGAGTCTGAAAAACAAGCAAAGCAAGACTACAATGTCCAGTTTCAAATTTAAGCAAATCCTAGTTAGCCCCTGACAGTTCCACTTAGCACCATTCATTTAGTACTCAGGCCAGCCCCGAACTGCCAGATCAGCTAATGTGGTAAGTGTACATGTCCTTCCATTTTCCTTTTTTGATTCTTTCTTTTCTGGTCATTGTCACTTCGGTTCTGATATCTAAATACCTACATAGATGATTTTACTCCTTAACATCAATTCCTGTAAGAAGGAGCCTTGAGTACAGTAAAGTAAAATTTGGGATCATTATGGATCAATGTAACTAGTGCTTAAGGGAAGGGCTAAGCGCTTTAATTTATTGAATGGCTACCATGTTCCAGCTATTTCACGTACCTATTTAATCCTCACAAAACCTTGAGATAGATATTATTATCCCACTTTGAAGAAGGAGCAGTTGAGATGCAGGGATGTTAAGGTACCACAGATTCATCTACTCCAAAGCCCATGTTCATCCCACTAGTTCATTCTGTCTCCCAACTTCACTTATGGCAAAAGCCTATTGATTCTTGGGGCTGAGGAATGGACTTATTCAGTAATATGAAGTCTAGTTATGACTCCAATTAGGACCTCAGAGTCCTTGGTTATGAGACTTTGAGGAAAGGGTTTGGAGATCTTCAGATGAAAGAAAAATGGAGCATAACTTTCTGTAGTCAAATGTATATTTGATATATATATGACAAAGTGCTATTGGCTTATATAGATTTTTTCAGCAAATAAGTCTCTGAGACCTTCATCTCTATATTCTTGGTACCTAGAATAATGCCTGACACACAGTGGGTATCCATTGAATATATATTGAAATTAACTGTGGGATCCATAATTATGGGAATAAATCAGGAAATTTGTTAACTAGTGCAGAAACGATATTTCAGATTTATTTCCAAAGTTGTCATATCTGAGGTGATTCTAAAACATTTATCCATATTTTACTCTTTTATGGTATGATGACAGTGGTGATCGTAAGAAGACTTTGTAAAATGACATCTCTCGTTATGTTCCTTTTTAAAAGGTGAACTATACATGCCCCTGCAACAATATTCCCACAATGAATGAGTCTCATGGAGTATTGATTAATGGCTTCTTCAGTTAAAAGAAAAACCAGTTTCTTCTTGGATTTCAGTGGTTGCTAAGACTGCGCAGTCTATACAGGAAAAAAACTGCGTGAAACCAGACTCCAAGCTCAGAGGGCAAGCATGCACACTGCACCAGAAATCATGCTATTCCAATCCAAGTGTACTAAATCCTCCTGTAATGTGTGGTCAAGGAGTTAAGTTCTAAAGGAAAATGCAAACAGCCTAACGTGGAAACCATATCTGTCTGTCTCCTTCAGCCTCTGAGCCTCTCTGACAGGACTCTGCCGAGGAAGGTGTCTTAATGCTTCACCCAGTAATGATAGCCTCACCAAGTGCTTCGAAGGAGTTATACAGTAAGGGCCAAGTTTGGGTTTGGAAAAGAGAGGAAGCAAACTGACTCTGTGGTTTGTTATGAGATCCTGGGAGGAGCTTTGAGCGTTACAAAGAGTCTTTCCTCTTCCAACCCTTCCGACCTCCTCCTCACTCCCTCCTGGGTTTCATTCTTTTTTCACAGAAGCTTGGCAGCAGGCAGAGTGAGAAAGGCTAGCTGAAAAAAGGACCCCTCCGTTCAGGTTTCCTTCGCCTGACCTATGACTGAAGCCCCAACTGTAGGTTGTGAAACTAGAAGCCCTCTTTCATTGAGTCCGTCTTACCAAGAGGAAAAACTGCTTTGTGTGATGACTTTATGGCAAATCCTGGCAAAAGCTTTGCCCTGCATACTGAAAGAGAGACATTTCTAACCGCAGCTCATGAACCACACTTATTTACTCTGGCACATGCCCACTATTTGTTCATAGGCTTTCTGTCTCTACCAATGTGTTCCAATTTTGGAGGCTAAATCACTGCCACTAGTTTCCAGGACATTCCGCTAGGCTAAGCAAAATCGCCCTAAGCAGTAGTCAGAAACCACTGGAGTAGTATTGTAAATACAGACTATTTGACGAAAATGAAAGATAGCAAACATCTTATCGTTTTTGTGCTGCAGAATTCCATGGGTCATATCTTGCAGAAAGTCATGCAAGACACTAACAAGAAACTAGAGCAGGGTACAAGGGCTTTCATCCCCACTAAAACTCAGAAATTGTGCTTGAAACCATCTTTGAAAGTTGGTCACAGTCTAACACAGCTTTAAGTACATACTATGACCCTGTTCAGGAGTCATGTTAGAGATTAGACACAACCTAACCTGTAGTAGCCTTTTGTGTGGTATGGATTTTAAAATGAACATAAGATCTGAAAACAGTGGAGCAATGCGTTTCTGCATTTGGTGATAGGCATCCCATCCCCATGTGAGTCTTTACCTTGGGCCTAATGATGGCTTAATGGGTCATGTTGAACCAGGTTGATTTCAAGATCTGGGATAACTGGGAAATTCTCCATTTGTAATAAAACCTCCCAGCACTATTGAGCTGCCTTATTCCTTATCTCACCCCAGGCAGGGACTGAGGAAAGATACATTACATGATACTGCTTCTCTATCCATACCTCTTTTGCCTGTTTTCTATTAGATTTGTTTCTAACCAAAGCAGAGTTTTTATTTACCCATGTGTTTTAATAATGAATAAGAGTGTGTGTTATACATTCTGCAACTTTTATATCAGTGCATCAATATGACCATGTTTGTGTTTGGAAAGAGGAAGGAAGCTCACTCCAAAATCAAGTGCTCAGTATCCACCAGTATTCTTTTGAGGTGGCTTAGCAGATTCTTGAAGTACTTATACGTTTTACAATACCTCTTGAGACTTATTGAAACAAGTCTCTTTCATCCTAAGGGTGAAGCAAAATTAAGTTGAAATAAGCCACAATTAAAACTCCATGTGTTGCTTTACAAGGCAGAAGAAAGGGTATCCATATCTCTATCCATGTGTATTCTGTTAACCTTTCAGGCATTTTAACTTTGGGTAGTGGACAGCATGAAGGGGGACTAGGTAGGAACAAGGCCACCACATCAAACTGATAGTGGGGTGGAAGGAACATTTGACACCTCCCGCCTTTTCTGCCCCCTGTCTGTTTTTAATTTTGCTAAATCATTCCCGTCTGGAGATTGTATATTTTAAGTTGCCTCTCCAAGCAAGACAGAGGTACAGTGTCAGAGAGCCTGATCTCAAAACCAGGCAAAGAGATGTGAAAGCTGTAAAGGCCCCAAGCCACAAGAAAGACAGAAAAGGAACAGGGTGGGATCCTGGCTTAAATGATATTAGCCTTCAGGGTGTATGCAGTAACTGGGAAGATGCACTGGGAGACATAACCTTTCTCTCATGGTGAGTGTAAGACTTTTTGTATGTTTGTGTTTTAAAAAGTTAATATCCCTTTGAAAGTTCTAAAGGTGACTTCCTGGGAAATGTGAACTACCATGAAATTTTACTGGAAAAGAGATTCCAAGGCACGAGACTTCAAAGTGAGATTTGTCCATCATAAATATGAAGGTAATAGAAAAAGGGGGAAAACTGGTGACAAAACCTAAAATGTGTTTTGCACATGTGCACATGCATAGAAACATCGTGATGCTATGGAGCCCATCAATAGTGACTTTAAAAAAAAAAAATTACCCTGTCTATATAGCCTAACACCACTCCCAAGTCATGTAGGTCTGTTTGGGAGAATTTCAGATTCACGTGTTCTAGGTGTTGGCATTTACATGTACATGTTTCTAAAACACACCTATAAGATGGACATGTTAATAGTTTCATCTACAGAAACAGACTCAGATGAGAAAGCAAGTAAAGTGCTAAGCATGGTGCTTGAAATAGTCAGTACTCAAAAATTATCTGCCATTATTATTTAAAGACTTACATGATATGGTGGGAATTGTTTTAATGTAGTGCAATCATGATAACCAATAGCTTCCTCTCTACAGGGAATAGCCTTGAACCTAATTTACAGTTCTGTCAATTTTTTGTTTATTTTTCATATATACTTCCTCCTGCTCAGGTTTATTGAGGACTCTGTGAATGCAGCATCACTGCAGCCTTGTGCACCACTGTAGTAATCTCTAGACAGTGTCAATATTGTGGTTTTAATGAAAGGAATGGTGTGGGCTTACACACACAGATATGCATTGCATTTGAAAAACAACCCCAAAACCTTCTGAATGGCATTTCTTCATGTTTTATCACCATTTAAAGGAATAATAAAACTACCTATTTACTCTTTTTTTTAATATATATATTTTTAAAATTTATTTATTTATTATTTTTGGCTGCATCGGGTCTTAGTTTTGGCACGCGGGATCTTTGTTGCGGTGCGCGGGCTCCAGGGCACACGGGCTCTGTAGTTTGCAGCACGCGGGCTCTCTCACTGAGGCGCACGGGCTCAGTAGGTTGTGGTGAACAGGCTTAGTTGCCCTGCAGCATGTGAGATCTTAGTTCCCCGACCAGGGATCAAACCCGCGTCCCCTGCGTTGGAAGGCGGATTCTTTACCACTGGACCACAAGGGAAGTCCCATAACTACCTATTTACTCTTTTGCTGATAAAGCAGATGATGTTTATTGTAGTTCTGTAATGTATTTACCTCATCACTTTCCCAGAAAAATCCCTGTTTAGTTGTGTGTCTAGTTGCAATGCCATTCTTTCTTAAAAGTGATAAATTATGGCTTTAGGTTGTTTTCCTTAAGCATTTTTTTTTGTATTTGTTATTATTTAATAGCTGTAGAAGCAGTGGAGAAGTTACCTCAAATGAGAGAACAATTAGTAAACGAAGACCAGAGATTCATGGTGTTTGTGTGTGTGTGTATGCACAGGCACATGCACTTGAGCCAGCACTGGAAATCCTATGCCCTGTGTGCATTTATGTATGTGAAAGACATGCGTTTACATACAGAAACCACATAATTATTAGGAACCAACAATGGGGCCCTTGATTCTCACTGAAAATCACTGTAAGTCACATGGGAAATTTTCCTAAGAGCTTAAATCAGAGCCCTGCCCACTCAATAACTCAGCAAATGTGTCCCGGCTAGGCTACGAAGATATTCAGAAAATCTTAGATTAGGATACAAAAATGAAACATAAACAGTGTCAAATCAAAACTGCCATGGGCATTTTTAAAGTTATTTGGCTTAAGTCGTCATGTAATCAGAAATAAAGCATTGCTGCTGCTTTCAAAGGGACAGTTAGAGAGCAGAGTGAAGATTTGATCAGAGGCATATAAGCACTTAAAAGAAAACAGGCACGGATTGTGAGATTGCATATTCTAAGTAGGAATCAGCTGCAGGCACTTCTGAATCATTTGTCTTTCTGATCTTTTAGGAATCAGCCTGTAGGCAAACCACGGGGTGAGGCCGGGAATGCCTGGGTGAGGGTGCATGTGCACGTGGGAGGGGTGCTGAGCACCCTCTCTCAGTGCCAACCCCCCACCCCCAGGAGAAAGGTATGTACAGTCCTTGGTCTACCTGTTGACAGAGGAGTTAGGCATGTTCTCCTGCTGTCTTGCTCCCTGCCAGCACTTCCTCCCTCACCAGTGATGAGACCAGGCTATGCAAAACAGGTACTCTGACTGTGCCAGGCTCGAGGGCTGGGCCTTCCTTACTCAGACTAGGTATTTGTCTTTGTGCATGATTTTAAGGGTGTGCTAAAAAAATGTGTCTATGTCCCTAAAATATTACTCCCATCAATTTGCAACATAGCTTCTGAAACTTCACCACTAAAAATTCACATCTTTGAGTTAATGCTAATCATCCATAGTAAGAGGGGCGGTGTATTAAACTGCTTCTACCCTTTCTACTCTCATTCTAATTAGATTACCAGATAATGCCCTGCTCTCTTGAAAGTGGAAGTAAATATCCAGTGGGAATGGGGCACAATGCAGGTAGAATTTGATAGAAAATTTGGTCAACATGAGAAGTGGAAAAGGTCCAGAGCATATCAGCTCAGGTGAGGGCCACAATGAGGGGACCTTGGGTAAACAGATTACAGAATTACACCTCTAGGCAGGGGAAGTAGGAAAGAGGAAGGGCCATTCCAAAATAAGTAAATGTTGCCAGAGAACCACTTACCAGCATTTCCTAAGGCTGGTCCTGCTGCTAGAGTGTAGACCTTCCAGCAAAATATATTGTGAAAAAATGTCACCCCTCCACCATAAACAAATACCCCACCCCCACTCTGTTCCTCTGCCCCAGTTTCTCATTTAGGAAACTTACAGTTACTATGGCAGCCTCCAAGGTTTTTTGGAGGAACTAGAATGTTCAAGGAAGCTAGAGCTCTTCAACCAAATGATTATATCTCAGATTTCCCAGTTCTGACACCCAAGCCCTCACTTTGGAACATCAGTAAATCCTTGTTATATTGTTGCCTGAAACACCAAAAGTAAACCTCTTGAGAACTGTAGAGATGTACACAGGCTACTCAGCATAACCTTGTCAAAAGAAGGTACAGTACTTTCTGGTAGTTCCTATCCCATAGTCAGGAATAGGTCATTGTTTTTAATCAGAAATATATATATATATATATCTTTTACTATCTTATCAATTCTTTACCTTCTTTTTGCAGGTCTTTATCCTTCAAGAGAACTGCAGATGGTTTTAGTATATAATTTATAATATGACATGTTAAGATTATGCCAATGAAATTGGTTTCCTGGAAGACCAGAAGCCTGGACAATCACCACACGTCCAACCACTCGATGCCACTACTTCCGAATCATAGGACTTCCCTATCCGCTCAGGACTGTGGGACTCTTGGGGAAATTGCCCAGGCCATGTTTCACAAACAGGCCCTGGAACTCATGGGAAAGGAGTTGTCTTGACTCATAAGAAAGGGGGCGCTCCAGGTTTCGTTATGCGTTTTCTAGAGGTACAGATGAGGTAGGGTGAAGAAGGTAGAGTTCATGCCTGAAATAAGGAAAGAGATAATTATCAGGAAAATATTTCTTTAGCTATTCAACCCAGTCCCTTGGGTTAAGAAGGAATTTAGAAGCCCGGTTTTCCTGATACCTTCTTAATTTTGATAAAAGCATGGATTTAAAAACAACAACAACACAACAACAGGGGAGTGTCATTGACATTTCAGGATCCATCAGTGTCTTCCGATAAAGCTGTATCAGTAATAATATTTTTTACATTTTTTTTTTTTTTTTTTTTTTTTTTTGCGGTCCGCGGGCCTCTCACTGCTGTGGCCTCTCCCGTTGCGGAGCACAGGCTCCGGACGCGCAGGCTCAGCGGCCATGGCTCACGGGCCCAGCCGCTCCGCGGCATGTGGGATCCTCCCGGACCGGGGCACGAACCCGTATCCCCTGCCTCGGCAGGCGGACGCTCAACCACTGCGCCACCAGGGAAGCCCAGTAATAATATTTTTTAAAGATGTACTTTCATTTTAAGTAGAGAAGAAAAAAAGAAAAGTGAAAAACACACTTTAGCCACTTCATCTCATTCAGTTGAATTTTTCAGGCAAACTACAAACAAGAATGATAAAGTCATTCAGCCTCTGTTATCCCAAATGTCCCTAATGTTTTCCTAAGTATGTAATTTACTCTCACAGCAACTGCATCAGGAAGACAAAAACCAACAGAATTATCCACAGTTTACAGATGGGTTAAGAAACAGGCAAACAATCAGGTGAAAAACAATTTAGTTCCCTCATTAGTTGTTTTGTCTTCATGATACCATGTTTTTATTTTATTTTATTTATTTGTTTGTTTGTTTGTTGTTTGTTTATGGCTGCGTTGGGTCTTCGTTGCTGCATGCGGGCTTTGCTAGTTGGGGGAGTGGGGACTACTCTTCATTGCGGTGTGCCGGCTTCTCATTTCGGTGGCTTTTCTTGTTGAGGAGCACAGACTCTAGGTGCGCGGGCTTCAGTAGTTGTGGCACACGGGCTTAGTTGCTCCGCGGCATGTGGGATCTTCCCAGACCAGGGCTCGAACCCATGTCCCCTGCATTGGCAGGTGGATTCTTAACCACTGCACCACCAGGGAAGTCCCCCCCCCATGTTTTTAAAATGTTTAAAAAAAAAAACAACATTGAATTGATTGAGTGCTTTGGTGCTAGGAGGACACAACTTCAGAAGAAAAAAAAGTGATCAATTTTCCAAAATTAAATAATGAATCAGTGGTGGTGCAGCTACTAGAATCAGCCAAGAATATAGTTATAGAAACATTTAATCTCAGAAATGTCATTCCATTCATTAACTCAAGAAAAGCTTTCCTTGTGAACCACAGAGATTAAATAGTTTTAACGGAGATTATATCTAAGGAGGCCACCCAAATTCACCTTTCCATTACTCATTCCCTGGTTGTAGTCTAGAGACATTAGGTATCTTGGTCCAGAAATACATATTTTCCATTGAAATTAAGTATGTTGGTTTTCCTTTCTTTGGGCTAAAATTAGTAGTGAATCACAGACTCTTTCTACCAGATAATGTTACCAAGGAAAAATGTCTCTTTAAGGTTCTTGTGGATTAGATAGGCAAAATTTTCCCTGTACAAGGCTGTGCCTCTGAACAATTATGATGCTGACCCAGCAAAAGCAATGTCTACATTTCATCTTTGGAATCTGAGGAGGAAAACTAAAACAAGTGGTCATTACTGAAGGGGGTTTCAATAATTGCTTTAATGGGACAGAGTGGTTTTATGTGAAGGTCTTTGTGACAACTCAGGAAGAAACAATCAAAAGGAAAACTGTTTTTACAGCTTGTGACAAGGTAATACCAATAAATAGGAATGGCGCCTTGATCGTTCATCCCAGAGACCCTAATACTTAGTTTGACTGTATAATTTATCGTCCAAACCAAGATTTTTTTTTTCGAGAGCGAAAGGGTGTGCAATTAACAATTACGCTGGAACAACAGGTGTGAATTAGAACATTTCAGGCAAACGGGACAAATGATCACCCTACTAATACTAGAAAGGAGAAGGGGATTAATTATAAGAGAAGAACACTATGGGGCAGGTTTCTAATTAATATTTAATATGAAAAGGAATTTTTTAAAGGAGTTTAATACATGCTCATTTTAACTATAGAGGTTGGTGATATCCCAGTCATATCCTCTTTGTACTGATCATTAAATCAGTGAGTCTTATCTTGTTAAATGGTAGATTATTTTATATATTTCAAACACATTGAAAGGGACATTGATATTTTTTAACCCTGAAAACCAATTAGTAGAGCATAATAATGCCCTTGTCTCCTGAACATGAATGCCCATTCCATTGGGGAGTAACCTACTTACCTGGAAAACAGGAGTTTTCAATCTATCTTTTTGGACGTGTCATGTCTTAAAGGTAATGTTTATTCCATATCATCTTGGGGGATAAAAGACCATTGTTAGCATGGAGTCTTGGCACATAGTAGGTACACAATAAATATTTGTTGAATAAGTGAATGACGTACTCAGCAGAATAATTAATTTTTTAAAAGAAATATGAATACATATATAGAAAATCATATATTTGCTTTTATTCAACTCTTTCTAAATAGTTGCATAAACAAGATAAAGTACACACTGGAGTCAACAAATTATCATTTTGCATGTCCTTAAAAATCACAGCAAAGCAGGTTGCTATTCAGAACTTACGGAGGAGACAGTATCTCTCTATAGATCCTGCAAGCTTAAGAGATGAAACAGTTTTTCTCTTCTTTTGGATTATTTGTTAGTATTAAAAATAAAACAAAACCCGGTTTTCACACTTAATTGAAGTATTCTATTCCTCCCATGCTTAGGACGGTTATCTTGGAGAAGGGATTTGATGTTGGTGTTGAAGAAAGCTCATCAATGGCTTGGCAAGAAATAGGAGATGAAGAGTTCTGGAAGCCTGTATAGAAAAGCTCATAGAAGAGAACAGGTGAAACTTTAGGAAAGGACACCAAGGAACTAATAATAATTTTTTTAAAAGGATTGTTATATCTGATGTAACTTTGGGGGGAAGCTGGGTAAAGGGTACACGGCACTTCCCTGGACTATGCAAATACTTGTGAGTCTATAATTATTTCAAAATAAAAAGTTTAAACAAATTTTAAAAAAGAAAACAAAGTGAGAAAGTTGAGATGGAGAAATAAACTGCCTTAAGACAAATTTCATGTAATTTGAATATGCTAAAGGAAACTATAGTGAATCCCTCAACATTCCTTATTCAATATTCAGGAAATATGTTTTGAGCACTTTTCTCTATAACAATCATTTTTCTTGATGTTTAGAATACTGTGGTGAACAAAATAAAGTTCCTGTTCTCATGGAGCTTACATTCCAGTGCAGATATATAATGAGCAAATAATAGTCTAATAGTCTAATAGATAGTCTAATAGATACATAATGCTTCAGATTATAGTAACTGCTCAGAATAAAAATAAAAGGGTAAAGGGGCACAGCAAGATAGGCACGTGCTATTCTAAAAGTGTTCAAGGAAGGCTCTCTGATAAGGTGACATATGGGCAGAATAAAGGGAGGGAACTGAGCCATGTGGGTATCTGAGGAAAGAGCACTGCAGACAGATGCTACAGCAAGTGTGAAGGTCCTAAGGTGGGAGTATTCCTGGCATGTTCAAAAAGCTCCAAGAAGGTCAATATGGCCTGAGAACAGGGAAGGGGGTGATAGAGGATGAGTTCAGGGATGTAGTGTGAGTGCAGGAAGCATTATAGGCCTTGAAGACAAGGGGTCTATAGTTTAGGGCCAGGTTGGGGTTTGGTCATAAAAGTTGAAAGACATCAGCATGGAAATGGTATTCAAAGTCAAGAGGCTAGATGAGATCACCAAGAAAATGAGTTTAAATAGAGAAAGCAGGTTGACTCAAGAACTGAGCCTTGAGCAGTCCTGATATTTCAAGATGAAGAGGATAAAGGAGAAACGAAAAAGCAGCAGACTGTGAGGGAGAAGGAGATCCAAGAAAGGTGTCCAGAAGGCCAAGAGAAGAAAGCGTTTCAAGAAGGAGAAAGTGATCAACTGTAAATGAGTTGAGAGAGAAAATGAGGATTAAAAATTGACCATTGGATTTGGCAAGTAAATGCCCTAAGTGACCTTGACAAGACAGTTGAGGGAGAGTGGTAGGGCAGAAAGCCTGAGAGGAGTGGTTTTAAGAATGTATAGGAAAAAAAAAAAAAATGAATGGTAGGGGAGGAAGTGTCTTTACAAAAGGAAAGATAACTCTTTCAAGGAAAATTGCTGTAAAGGAGCACAGAGAAATGGAACAGCATTTGGAGAAAGTGTGGAGTTGAGAGAGTTGAGTGGAGGTTTCACCACTAAAACTAAGCAAACAAAATAAAACAAAGCCAAGAGTTTTGTTTTTGTTTGAGATTGGAGCTATAGATATTTATATGCTGTTAGGATTGATCTAGAAAACAAAGAAATTTTCTTGAAATAGTTAGATTTAACCCAAGGTTGAAGTCTGTAAAGTAGGAATGAGGGGGATTTTAGCTGCATCATTCTGGATTGATTTAAAGGGAAAATTGAGAGAAGAACTGTCACTAGTGTTACTATCATTTCTTGGTCATGACCTTATCTGGGCCCTACTCATAGAGGGGAATGTAGGAAAGCAAAGATAAAGGAACAGAAAGTTCAGAAAACTTCAGGGAAGAAGTCAAGGAAGAGATCTGAAGTGAATCTGTGGGGTATAAAAAACAAAAAATGGCTGACTGGAAGGGCTGTTCTGGGAAATTTTGATTATAGGTGTGTAGAAGTCAAGTGCAATCCTTTGGTTGGGTTTATAAGTTTTTAAGTTATTTATTGTGAATTAGTATGTAGTTTGTGTAAAAAAAAAAGCAGACAATATAGAAGTACATAGGACAAGAAAATGAAAGCACACACACACACACACACACACACATACACATTCTTTCTCATATTCTACTCTCTAGGGGGAACCACTGTTAATTTGGTGCGTATCCTTAGAGATGTGTATGGGTGTATTTATAACATACATATATGTATGTATAATTAATTTATAAAAATAGAATCATATACTATTCATACTATTCTGCAACTTGCTTTTTATACCTAACAACATGTCTTTTGTATTTTTCCATCTCAGTAAAAAAGGCTCTACCTCTGTCTTTATAAAAAAAAATATGAATAGATAATACATGAACATGATGCACTATATAAAAGGGACAACAGGGTATATAGAGGATCTCCCTCTAATTTCCCAGCAGTCAGTTTCTCCCCAGAGGCAACCACTATTACCAGATCCTTAAATGTTCTTTCACAGCTAGGAAATGTGAATAAACACAGATATGTTGTATTTATATGAATGGTAGATTACCATACATGTTGTTATATATCTTGCTTTTTTAATTTTAACTATATATCTTAGACATCATTCAATAGAGAGCTGCCTCATTCTTCTAAATGGCAATATTGTATTCTATCTTTACTTAATCAAATCCTATAGCTGGATATTTCTAACTTTTCACAATGAAGTGAATTCAACCATACTGAGCAAAAATTTAGAATTTATTCAGCAAAGGAAAAGAGAAGAAACCAAAATACAGAAATATCAAAAGAAGCCATTTTAAACTATAAAGAACTATAAATTAAAACTAAGTCTGGGGCTTTGTCTATTTGGCATTAAAATTAATTCTTGAAAAGTAATTTGAAATTCTAGGTGCTAATATTTTTATTTTCAAAAAGGAATTAATCTTTTTATTACTTTCAAAGAAGATATGAACAATGAAGAGCATCTCTCTGTTTTGAATGCCTGAACCCTCTTAACAACCCTGATAAAGCATTTTTCTGGGACCAATCAGTGAAGGTCTAGAAAGTCATTTTTTGTTCATAAAAATGCCTGGTTAAGAAATCATTCTCCTCCATTTGGTATTTGTTAATGGCTATTACAGTTGACACTATTCATAGAGGCTGGTTTTACAGATATTCTGAATAAATTAATGTCACTGAAATGACACATCTACTAGGAAACTCCAAGGGGAAAAAAGTGATGTTTTTCCCTGTATATAAAATACACTATTAATTGAATTGTCTAGAAAGACAATGTCCTGTGGTGGCTGGAGTCTTAAGGTATGAGTCCTCATGTCGTTCTTTGACCACTGGGTGTGTGAAGTTGCATTATTCTATTCTCTTTGTTTCAATTTCCCATTTGGAAGACAAGAGAAATAATTGTGTCCGGTGCCTCTGCCTACCCCCCAAGCCATGCTGAGAGAAGCAGAACTGAGAACCGGCACATGGCAGAAAGTTTTCCAGTAAGGTACTGTTTCTGTCATCATGTTAGTATGGCTCTGACCCGGTGATGTCTCAAAGTGGGTTTAGAGGCAGCGAGATGTGTGTATCAGAATCAACTGGGGAGATTTGTCAATCCACTCCCTGCGTTGCTCCTTCCTCCCATCACCTGTTGAGAACCACTGTAACTGAAGAAAACTTCAGTGACTGGTTCCAGCAGGTATGGGACATAAGTATTGGGTTCTGGGGCTTCCCTGGTGGCGCAGTGGTTGCGCGTCCGCCTGCCGATGCAGGGGAACCGGGTTCGCGCCCTGGTCTGGGAGGATCCCACATACCGCGGAGCGGCTGGGCCCGTGAGCCATGGCCGCTGGGCCTGCGCGTCCGGAGCCTGTGCTCCGCAACGGGAGAGGCCACAACAGAGGGAGGCCCGCATACCACAAAAAAAAAAAAAAAAAAATGGTCCACGTCAAAAAAAAAATCTTAGTATTGGGTTCTAAAGAGTGGGAGATGGGCACACGTTGATTAAGGTCAAGGACTTCTGTTTCAGGAAGAGTGGAGTTGAATGTTGGCCCCACTCCTTCCTTAACTAGGATTTTAAACAATCTTTTCCACCTTTTGAAGCCTTCATTTCCTCACCTGTAAAACACCTGCCTTTAAGGTTGTGGCTGCCAGGTAACTAGTTAGTGCTCAATAAATAGTTATGCCATTGTTTCATCAGTAACTCCATTGTTAATTGTCCACTCTGAACCATGGATTTAAGGCGATATTTGTCATTCTCTCATAAAGGTTTAATAGAGGTAGGATCCTTACACACATATACTCTTAAATGTAGAATTTTAAGTCCGGAAATAACTTTAAAACCATAAAGATTACCCTCACCAAACTCTCACCTTATGGATGGCGAAACTGAGGCTCAGAAAAGCAAGAGATTTATCCAAGGTTACAGGGATATGTCGAAGGGTCAGGACTAGAGCCACATCTTCTGTCTTCCTGTCCAGCACTCTTCACTTCCTGCCTCTCAAACCACACATTTAATAAATATAAAAATACTTGCTTTAAGAAGTTAACGATGAGAAAGTTATTTCCTTTCTATGGCAGGGTCAGTGATGTCATCACATAGAACAAGAAAAATCCTGTGAGATGGCCCTCATCCAGCTAATAAAATTAATAGCATGGGAAGGTGTGGAAAACTATGTCCTATTATTGCAGAGGTGGCATCCAAAGACCCAGAGACGAGTGAGTGACAGCCTAGGCTCTAGGACCCAGATAGAGACCCACATAGTGAGGCAAAAGACAGTGAATCAGGAGAAGAGTTTCCAATATCCCTAACGGCCCCAAATCTGCTTCCCCAGATTGTTCCTGGACTTCAAGCTGCTGTGCCTCCCTTGAGGACTCTCAAGATTTCCAAAAGCTTCAAGTTTTTTCACATGGCTGCTTCTTCCTCATATCCTTGACTCCTGCTCTGTGACTAATACAGACACCAGTGTATCTGCAATGAACTTATACAATTCCCCTGCCCTGGATGAACCACACCCACGGGGAATTCAGGAAGCAGAGCAGGGGCAATGACTAACACCAAGAAACCTTACATTCAAGTCAGCAGATGAAGGCAACAGATCAAGTCTGTGACTCTAAAAACAGGCCCAAAGGATTTCTGGGCTCCCTCAACAGGGAAGGGCACCATCACCAATTGAAGAGTCATGCTATGGGTCTGATTCCCAGGACCAAGTCGAGTGGAGGGGAAGGTCACAGAACTGGAAGCACACCCAGTCCAGTTCTGGACACCTGCCTGTCTGCCCATGAATGACCACTGTGGAATCTGAGGCAAGAGGACAGCCCCCGAAACTCAGCCCGGAGTCTCTGACTCTGAGCATGGCCTGGCCCTGCAACCACAGCATCTCCATTCCAGTCTTGGTCACCATCAGGAAGGCATCTGTTACCTCCTGCTTGGCCTCCAGTTCTGTGGTCGCCAGTATAACCCAACAGCCATAAATTTCAAACTCGGCTACATGTTGCCCTACTTCTAACTCTAACTGCCTGCAACTTGCCCTTTGAGAAAACAGCTTTACTCCTGAGTGCTCTCTGCTAAATGAGTGCCACCTTGTCTCTTTCCTCCACATCATCATAATTAATAAGCAACAATATCATCCCTGGTGGTTATGTTCTTATTAGGTGTTAACTGGCCTTAACATCATTATCTCATTAGGCCTTTCCACCTAAATTACTTTATCAGCTTCCCTCTGAAGGGGGTTTGGTACTGTCTGGCTGACAGGAATCCCCTGCACAAACATGAGAAAGAGAAAGGATAATCACAAGCATTTAGACCTGCTCCAGATATTAATCTTCTTTAAAAATTTATGCTATTTCGGGGCTTCCCTGGTGGTGCAGTGGTTGAGAATCTGCCTGCCAATGCAGGGGACACGGGTTCAAGCCCTGGTCTGGGAAGATCCCACATGCCGCGGAGCAACTAAGCCCATGAGCCACAACTACTGAGCCTGTGCGGCTGGAGCCTGTGCTCCACAACTGGAGAGGCCGTGACAGTGAGAGGCCCGCGCACCGTGATGAAGAGTGGCCCCAGCTCGCCGCAACTGGAGAAAGCCCTCGCACAGAAACGAAGACCCAACACAGCCAAAAATAAATAAATAAATTTATATTTAAAAAAAAAAAAATTTATGCTATTTCTACTACTAGGAATACTTTACATTGCTGTAAACCCTCTCATCCAGTGTGTTTAAAGCAATACCCAGGAGCTTTTTAGCTTAATCTCACTCATTTGATGAGGAAAAAAAATATATTGTAGAAGAATATATTCTAAAATATTTACAACAGTTAAAACTCTCCCCCCGCCATCACTGCCCACATTTCTATTTGGATAAATTCTCTCCATTTTTTTCCTTAAGAGGCTGAATTTCAAAATTTTATATAAAAGACTGTGAACAGATTTGCTCACTTAGTCCCCACTTCAGTTGTTCTAGATGCAGTCTTTTCTTCAACTTCCCCTGATAGTGCTTAGAATTTCTTTAATAGCACTCATTTTGTAATTTAACATTTTGTAAGAAGTAGATGAAGACAATTCTACTCATAGATGAATGGACAACCCAGACTAATACATTTCTCTAGAAATGCTTTCATTCCTGAGGACAAATGACGCTTACTGCTTCCTCTGTTGTCCTCATGATTTCACGTTAACCATGAACTCTTTTAATCTGTTCCTCCTTTATTTCTAGGTTGTGCACGTTCTCCAGAGGTTGGGGGACATGCCGTCGAGAGTTCAAGCCTGCCCTTTCCACCTATTAGTCACGTTTTGTTTTCCATCCCAGTTACATCCTCCCTTCCTTGCCTTCCTGTGTACCTTAATCATCTCCCATGTAATTCATCATTCATCCTCACTTCCCATAGTAATTTCCTATTTTTAAATCTTATTATCTCATATTCCTCATTAACCACTTATCTTTCAAACTCTGTTGTTCGTTTAATTTTCTCACAATTTGCGTAGTTATTTGGTTTACAGCATTCATTTCCCCCTTCTTGCTCACCCACCCATCAGTCATCTCTTTCCCTTCTCCTTCCTACTTTCCAAGTCCCAAGCTCTTTTTTTCTGAAGGTGTGGATCATGATTTGAAATAGTGGAGATGAATCTTAATGTCCTCAGACTCTCTATTAATTTTTAATATCAAATTATCTTCCCATGTGGGAAATCTAGGTTTCTAATTCTCAAGCCTTCCTACAGAGGCAATCAAATTCACTAGGTCTCTTTTATTTTTTACTTAATTGGAGATAATACAAATCTCAAATGAAATTTTGCACAGTTGGTGTTTATCTGAGATGCGCTGACCATTCTTTTTCCCCTTTGCAATTGAAGCCCAGTATCAT
This sequence comes from Physeter macrocephalus, assembly GCF_002837175.3. Lineage (NCBI taxonomy): Eukaryota > Metazoa > Chordata > Mammalia > Artiodactyla > Physeteridae > Physeter > Physeter macrocephalus. Next base: position 61,872,599 of record NC_041218.1, read on the forward strand.
GGCCAAAAGACATTAATGTCTTTTGCATCTGTGTCATATAAAACTTCTCTTAGATTGAAAGTAAACCCCTAAATACAAATCCTGCTGTCATCAAACTTTCTGTTAATGCCCAGTCTCTTCTCCAAGAAAAGCATGACTTTATTTTTTAAACTTTTTTGTTTGCATTTTCTTTTGTTTTTGAAACTTCACAGCCTTCAGAGCCTTCTTCCCTTTCTCTTGATCTTCCGTTCCTCCTCCTGAAATCTCAGGATAATTAATTTCGGCAAACTCTGGAGACATTCATTCTTCCCTTTATTTTCTCTACTTTAGGATCCTTCCTCACTTCATCCTTTTCCAACAGGTACCTTCCTATTTCAAGTGTATGACAGGGACCAATTCCTGTCTTTGCAGAGTCTCACCTTTATGTTCTTCCTCACTTCCCCTCTACTGGTTTATTTTACTCCACACATGCACTCTGTTTCCATCCGTGAGCATGGTCAACAGTTTGTGTGGCTGCTGAAGTTCTCCCAGCCTGTCTCCCTGGTCAAGAGGGCTGCCCTCTTCTTCCCATAGTGCCCCTCAAATGCTGGCAAGGGATAGGCATTGTGATCATCAGCTTTATTAGTGATAACATCAAGGCAATGGGAATAAACATACTGACCAAGGGACAGCCTCATTACCCCATGATTAAAGAAAGAATTGGGGCAATTTCTCAAATTCTGTCTCCCTATTGTACTTCTCTGGAGATCTGTTCATTTTTCAATGGATGTTTCTTGGATTTCCAACTCCATCACAGGTATATGATGGAATAAGGTTAGTAAATGTAACCACTGAAACCTACCATGCATTTCCATGATTATGAGTTTCATTCTAAGCTAGCCTGGGAGTTTCCTGGAGGTCCAGTGTTTAGAACTTGGTGCTTTCACTGCCGAGGGCCCAGGTCCAACCCCTGGTCAGGGAACTAAGATCCCACAAGCTATGTGGCACAGCCAAAAAAAATTCTAAGCTAGCCAAAGGTGTAGATTGCTTGTGCATGGGAAATCTTGCTCATTGAATTAGTATATTTCTTTGAAAAAAATTCATTTTCTCTGAGTTAATCATTTTTTATATGATCCAAATCATCTACTCTTTTTTCAAAAATATGACCCCTTTCCCTCCTCACTATTATGTTATAATTCATGCACGATTTCTCTTGAGGTACAATATAGTCTAATTTTCTTTATTATTCAATTTGGATCCTGTTAAGTGAGACAGGCACTCACTGACAAGAAGGAGCATTTAAATTTTGGCAAATAAGTTCATTTGTATTCAGAAAGCTTTGCACCCCTCATATTTAATAAACCTTTCCATTACAGAGTAAAGAAATCCTGCAAAATAGTCAAACAGATTAGCAATGGGGCCACCAAGAGAGTACATTCAACCCCGATTCAGAGATGTCTCAGTTTATCTGTTTTCTGTCAGTCATTAAGAAAGATGAAATATACAGTTATATACAAGGAGACAGAACTCCTAATTCTTTCATACTAGCTGAAGCAAAAGAATTTTAACTGCTTGAAAAAATTAGATTTTTGTTTCCTCTCAAGAAGGACAGAGAAAACAAATGTAAATTGCCTTAGAGTCAATGGCTGGAGCTACAAGACTTTGGAGTAGACAAATAAGAGGTAGTCCATCATTTGTATTTTTTCTTCATAATGGCAAATATCCAGATATTTGGAAATATGAGACTTTTGACAAAATATTCCCTTTTCTGCTACAGCTCCTCCAGCATGTAAAAAAAAAAAATTTCCCTTTTCATTAGAATATGTAGAGTTGTATAGATTTACTGATACCACTTCTGCTTAATGAGAGTAACACTGCACTAAGATATTTGAATATGCTGTCAATTATTCCAGGGTTGATTTTCCATTTTTGTGAGTTATCAGGCCCTTTGTTTCTCTTGTAAGTCCTATCAGCCAGCTGATGTTGTGAACCTTACACTGTTTTTAGTATATTTACAAGAGGTAAAGTAAGAACAAGGAGAAGAGATGAAGCATTAATCAATCCATTTAGTAATACAGTACAGCAGCAAAAAAAAAAATGAAAGCAATAGAGAAAATTAAAGCTCTTGGCCACAGAGAGGTATAAGCATTAACTGGAGGTGTCAGTACATTCCTTGACCTCAAATGGGAGGCAAAATTGAGAGTCAAGAGTAATTAATTCCAGCGTTTAAGCCAGATATTGAAGTCCCTAAAACTATTTCCCAAGATAAAAGTCTCAAATAAAACAGTTTCTGTCAGCAATTCTGAATATGAAATTCCATTGATTTATTTTTCCATAAAGTATTTTCTGCACTTAGAGATAACTGTCAAATAGAGTTGCTAATGATGGAAGAAACAAAGATAAAGAGAAGTCACATAGGATTCACAATGAGGTAAGAATATATAACAATATCTTTTTGTCTGATTAGTGTTTTCCCTTTCCTTTTTAAAGAGACCACCAGCCATAGTGAATATATGAAACACAGTATACAAGAAATATGTCTATTTATTGAGAGGGATTTTTTTTTTAAGTTTAGGAACTAGTCACCTAGAGTCTCCCCACCTGAGCAAAGATGGGTTGCAGAGGATGGGGTAGACAGTGACCATCACTGTATAGCAGATTATCTCAGATTTATTCCAAGAAGTGAAAAGTCATCTCTTCCTTTTATCGGGACATAGATCTTTTCATGGTGACCCTGGGCTGAAATAATTACCTGGTTGTGTATCTCAGGGCACCTCAAAATTGCTTGAGAAGAATGAGGCACCTGCCTGTAGCCGGTTACCCACTAGCACACTCCCCTGGAACATCATCAAAAGGAAAGCCAGCAGATGAAAGGAAGGAGGGTTTTGTCCCCTCTCCTGTGAAAGCTTCTGGAGTGTGTGAAAATGTCAGATTTACCTTGTATCTCCAAACCTAGCCCACACCCAGTACAAAGCATGTGATGTATGCTCCATAGAAATATGATGAAGGAAAGGAGAGGGAGAAAGGCAGGGAGAGAAGAAAGGATGAAAAAGGGAATAAAGCCTCTAGGAGCTCTACAGGGTATGTTTCTAGAACCTTCTCAACTCCAAAGGGGAGAGACAGACTCATTGTATCCTACAAGGTTGATAAAAACCCCTCCAAAAAAGAACAGTCAAATGACTATTGCAGATCTATTTGACCTAACAGCTTAGGAACAGTTGAATTAGAAACTAGACAGTTGTCCTGTAGTCCAGGGCCTGATGTTAACATTTTTAGAGCTGGAAGGGATCTTGAAGTCATTCAAGATACCTCCAAGTGGAATATAATGTGACTTGACCATAGTCCCATAGCTTGATAGTCTTAGACTAAAGACTAAAACCTGGGTCTCAAAGTTTCCAGCCCAGCATGTCTCACACTGCAGTTTTCCTACATAGGACAGAAGCAATTGCTGGTTCTCTCCCTTTATATTTCCTGACCCAAGTCACTTAATATCTCCCCTTCCAGAAATCCTACTAATCCTAAGCCCTTCCCTTGACACCACGGGACTTTAGCTTGCTAGGGAAACAGTTCACACTGGTTCACCGAGCATTTATAGAATGCGGACTTATAATTCTTGTAAAAGCTTGGTCACTAGGCATGATTAAGGCAAGAGAAAGTACTCTATTAATTGGAATCCTGGACTTGAGAATATCTTTGTGGCCACTTGTTTGCTGTAGCCACTGCTCTTCACACTCAAGAGAAACTAGAATATAAGTTCCATGAGGGTAGGAACCATGTCTATCTTGGTCTTATGTCTCCACAGTGTCCACTAGGTACTTAACTGTCTGTTAAATTATTGAACACGACCACAACAAGTTCTATATTTCATGATTCCAAGAATGTTCCTTGATGTCCTCATTTGCAAATAATTGACAGTACCACCCTTCAGTGAAATATTTTTGAAAATCTCAATTCCACTTGATCTCCATCTAGTTAACTCAACACAGGATCTGATCACCCAGCCCACAAGAGTTCAAGCTCCATTTGACTTGATCTGCTCTGTTAGCTAACAACCCTTACCCCCGAGTAAATGAAGGCACATTAAGGGCTAACATTCTAGAAATGGAAGAGAGACAATCTATGACTATGTCTTCATTTACAAGCCCTAGAGTGCAGAATGGAAATGTGTATGCTAATAAATTGGTGTCTCCTTCAAACCACTGCTTGCAGGATCTTTACTAGAGGACAGGCTGAGCTGTGTGTGGAGAAGAATTGAGCAGAAGGACCACTGGGGTAGTCTGCCTACCCTTCATGGTCACAAACAATCCAGCTGGGGCACCCAATTTATATATCCCAGTAGGAAAAACAGGATTCCTGCAGTAAACCATCCCCATGCTCCTCTATATTCTCATTACTACCTACTTTCCACCACCAAGAAACTTCAAACCATTTCTTCCATCCCCACACAGAGTTCTCCCTAAAAGAATAGCTGGTATTATTTTCCTCTCCCTATATTTCCATAGATGTGTTAGCACACTGTGGACATTTTAGTGCCCTTATGGGTTAGTCCTCCAAGCAGTTGTCCAGCTGGTCTGTCTTAAATTTGACCCTGATGGCAGCCATTACTTGAAATGAAGAAGGCAATCTAGTTAGAAACTGCAGTTGATGTTCCTCTTCTCTCAGGCTGTAGGTAGCCCATCCATAAGGTCTTCTTAATGGTGGTGTCCAGGGACCAGGGTTCAAGAAGTTCAGAAGCAGCGGTGGGAAGCAATATAGGAAAAGGCCATGCTCCTCCAAAGGAGTGGGTTTTCTGTCTCAGCAACTGTAAAATTATAAATCAAAGATTAAAAAGTTAAGCCACTGCTCAAGTGAGGATCTTGGTAAATACATGGCTTAAACAAAACCCGTTGATGGATTCATTGGCATCTGAATGAAGCCTGGTTTTTCAGACAATGGGGCAGAGACTACAGGAACACACGAAGTATGCCTAAGGAGTCTCTGTTCCTTCGTTTATTTTGCTAAACCAAAGAAAGAGGAAAATTATAATTGCTATTAAATATAAGTGAATCCGCATGTAGAAAGGATGTAGAATGAGTGGGCTAGGGAGAGAAAAACTGGGGAAAAAGGAGAGAGCCCACAGAATCCAAAACCAGCCACTGTTTCTTCACAGTGTTTCACAGGGCTCACCTGAATGGAGTTTGATTTTGTGACCTGAGTGAGAGTTGAATAAAGAATAGTATTTGGGGATAAATTTGGATTTAAGATCCCATGAAAAGTGAGAAGTACAGTGACCCAAACTTTACCCAGTTCCTGGGCAACCAAAATGATTGATTTCCAGGATAACTAACAAAATAAGAGTGATAAGAACTTCACCTGAAGATGGTCTAGGTGAAGCATCACTAGTTTAGGGCATCTCTGCCCAAAGCATCACAGGAGATGTATTGTCCACCACTGCCAAGGTCTAGGCAAAACCACCAAATCAATGACTATCTTTGGCTGCCATCCCCTCCCTTGCTGTGCCACTCTGTCCCCTACCTCAGGCTCCAGGAACCCAAGTGCATGTGCTATTACCCATCCACTCAAATTTCTTTAATACCACAAATACTAGTTTAACAGGAAGTCTTCCAATGGCTAGATTTGAGTATTTCATACTAGAGTATTAACAATTGGTGGCTTTAACATTCCCATGGGATATTTTCAGTTTAAAAATGGACTTATATACATGAAACTCTTAATTACTGGAATATGGGAAGAAGAGAGATGAGAGGATGAGCAAGGAAAGGGGTAGGGCTTGTCATGCTTCTTGTTTAATCTCACCACCATTCCACACCAACCCCCAGCCTCCAAACAGTGGGCTTCAGCAACTTTGCCTCCAGTGACACTGAACAGCGGCTAACTCCAGACTGAGATAGCAGGCCTCTCCTCAGAGACATGAAGAAAAGGATCCTTTAGAGCTGACATCCAAGCCTATAGAGAAGCCTCCTACAGATACCAGTGATCATGTCTGCATTCTAGATGTCTCTCCTGGTCCAAATCCCTCATTATACAAAGAAGCACACTGAAAGGTGAGTGGCATACCCAGTGTCACACAGAGACTGACTAAATGGTAGTGCCCACACTAAGCCTAGATCTCCCAAATTCTAGTCCACTGCCCTGCCCAAGTAAATCCCCATGAGCACAACCCACTGTTTTAGCTCCAGACACAGGCGGGAGGAACAGGTTCTTCAAACTCTACAGCAGTATTTGGGTAGTGTCTGAGTAGTAATTTCCCCTTCCTGGACAACAATCTGGTTCAGTGGGTCTGGGGGAGGCATAGGAATGTTAACAGGTCCCCTGGGGGATTCTGATCCTTGAGGTATAGGAACCACCCCTGTGCTTCTGTTGTTACTCCTCTACCTATCAGCACCATGCATATGGCTGGAAGGTCCCCCTGAGGGTCTGTTCTGGGGACATCCTCTGGAGCCCAGAGATCAAAGGGCTGTTGACCATTGGGGCACAAGTCAGAGCCCTGAAGACAAACCCCAGCCTTGAAATCTCAAAGAAAGAATGCTTAGAATGTGCCAGAAAGGTCTCTTCTTAGGCCCTGTTGACCTTAATGACTTTGTGGCCAGCAATAATCCAGCCATACCCTCAAGGTTCCTGTATGACCAATCTTCTAAAATGTGCTGAGCCCCTACTTTGTGTATCATTGTGCAGCAGGTCTGAGATGCACAAAGAAAAGGAAGATCAACATATATACATACATACTTAAGAACATCAACATAAATACATACATACTTAAGAAGATGCACAAAGAAAAGGAAGCTCAACATACATACTTAAAAGGAAGATCAACATACATACATCAACAATACAGAGCAGTATCATTGAAATGGAACACAATAACACAGCTCAGTGTCATACAAGCACGTTCCACGTAGTCCAATGATTTCCAAACCCACTGCCTGGCAGAAGCTTGTGGCAGTTCCTAAACCTCCATCCTGGAGATTCTGATTCAGTGAGCCTGAGGAAAAGCCCAGAATTTGCATTTTTAACCAACTCCCAGGTGAATTGACAGATGGGCATTTGAGACTCTTATATTGTTTTTGAGGGCTGACTGTGAAGAATCCAAAGGAATCTAGCTTAGTTGCTCTTTATAGTCACAGTTTACAGCTCCTCAACATTCCTAGCCTACTCAAATTGGCCCCTAGATGCGTGTTTGTTTGGTTTTATTCCTCTTAGGTCAGTCTTGGCCTATGCTATCTTCCTACTTCTTACTTCCTGCTTAGGGCTTCCTTTATCTTCCCAGTAGGAATTTGTTTTCTGGAAAAGGGTACAGCTTTATTCTTTGGGGAAACACACAGGCAAAAGCCAATGTACACAGCCATATATTGTATGATTCTATCCACATGGAGCATCTAGAATAGGCAAATCCCTAGACATAGAAATCATATTAGTGCTTTCCAAGGGCTGGGGGGTAAGTTTGAGGGATGACAGCTAACGGATACCAGGTTTCTTTGGGGGGGATGATGAAAACATTCTAGAATTAGATAGTTGTGATGATTGCACAACTTTGTGAATATATCAAAAACCACTGGATTATACATTTTAATAGGGTGATTTTTATGGTATATGAATTATATCTCAATTATTGAAAAGCTCATGTAAAAGTATGGGCCCCACGTATCACATACAGGTGGATCACCTGGCTCCCTGGCTCCTTAAAACTATCAAGTGACATCTCCAGGGAAACAAAGGCAAAATTTTGCCAGGGTAGCTGATGACAATAACAGCTACCATTTACTGCATACTTACTATGTGGCAGACACCATAATACATACACAGTACATAGTTATCTCAGATGATATATCAGAACCAAAGATGTGGATACTATTATTATACTGTTATTGTTAACATTTTACAGATGATAAAATGGAGGCACAGTGGGGTTAAAGAACTTGACTAGGCCCATAGCTAATAAGTGGCAAAATTGAGTGCTAGGGAGGTGTGGTTAAACAGGCACCAAAAGACTCTGCCCAAAACCATGTCCCTCATGGATCTGATATTCCCACGTTTAGATTTGGGGAAAATAGAATAATAATAAAAATAATAATAGTGATAACAATGTAGTGAAGATTTATTGAATGCTTTCCATGTTCCAATCGCTCTACTAAATTCTCTACGTAGATTATCTAATATAATCTTCATAAAAACTCTGTGAGGTACACGCTAATGTTATCCCCAATTTGCAGAGATGAAAGTAAGGCAGAGGATGCTAAAGTAACCTGCCCAAAACCACACAGCTAGTAAGTGATGGAGGCAGGATTTGAACACAGACCCTTAGTGCTAAGTCACCTTGTCAGAGATCCAAACTTAGATTCCTACGGGGTCTAAGGATGAAAGGGTGAAGTGGGCCCCATATGTTTCTTGAAATGCAAAACAGTATCTACGCATCTTTTATTTATCTATCAGTAAGTCTGTAGATATAGAGATGTGATACAATTCTCTCTTAATACTGTTAATACTTAATATTCTTAATACTTAAGACAGAACAAAGCACAAGAACAGTAATAAATGGCAAATGACACTTTGCCTCAATGTTGGGGACACAAAAAGAAGTGACAGAAATAGTGGCAAATTGGAGAAAGAACACACTTCATCTAAAGGGGCAGCCACCATTCAACTCTTTGTTGCCAGGTGTGTATATGGTGCAGTACTGCCCTATTTTCTGAGAGAAGCCAGAAAAACAGAGTTTTACATGAAATCTTTTGGTTTTAAAAAAATGGCAAAGAATTCTGCAGACTATATTTGTCCTGTAGCAGTCCACTCTAAACCTCCAAATAAGGTAAATGACCTCCTCCAGCAGTTCTCTGTGACTGGAATTTAGGATCGAGGATAAAAAAGTGACAGGATGAGTCTAGAATGGTGAAGAGGGGCCATGTATGAAAACTCCTGATGCACACCTGAGGTAGGTAAATCTCATTCTACAGGCTAGGGAAAGCAGAAGCTGTGTGGTTTTGTTTTGTTTTGTTTTGTTCTGTTCTGTTTCAGAAGAGAAAGGGACTAAATCAGAAAGACATTTTTGAGATCCATGTGAAGGACAGAATAGCTGGGAAAGATAGCTGAGGCAGTGAGACCAGTTGTCAGCCCCAAACCGAGGCGGTGGCAATGAAAGCAAGAGAACGGACTTAATCAACTAAGCAAAGACCTTCCTTAATAAATGATAGAACTGCTTGTATCAAAAGAGAGTATACATACACTCAATCACATAGCTATAGCATCACTTGATAAAGAAAAGACCATCATCACGAAGAGGGAGACAGCAAACATGAGGAAGAGAGCTATGGGAGAAATAAGAGGGGTTTCAGGATACAAACTTGTTTGAGGCTGGGTTTGGCATGTAAAAAGGAAAGAAAATATACTTGGCTAGGGATGAGACAGCTTGAAAACTGCCTAGGAAAACAAAAAGTGAATGAAAATAATAAAAAGAACACATATAAGGAGGTCATATATTAAGAAATTAAGATATATAGGGAACCAGCAGGGAAAAAAATAATCAGGCAATGAAGATCGGTGAAGGTTCCTAAAGTCCATATTTAATGTCGATGATAGATATCAGGGAAGGCATTTTAAAAAGATGCTATAATAAAGGCAGCAAGGAGATTGCTTTAACAGAGACAGAGTTCAAGAATAGAGACCACAATAGAGGTATTTATAAGGAATAGAAGAAAAAGAGGGCCAAAATATGGAAAAGGATTTTAGTTATTGGAGATCAATGGGAAAAGAAGAATTTTAGAGATGTCAGAAAGGAAAATATGACAGGATTTTGGAATATTCTCAGAGTGAAAATAAGGTCTGTTCTATAAAAAATACAAAGTTCTCCCTCCACAAGTGCTTAAGAAGCAGCCCAGAGGATGGCCAAAGATAACACCAAAGCTGCATTCCAAGGGCATGAGGGGGAGAATGCAGTTACCAGAAAGTTCCAAAAGGGAAAGGAGTGAAAATTTTCATCTTTACCAAGCTTGCTTTTCATTGGTTATAACATGGCCCAGACCGGAATAAAGTGTTCAACAGAACCATCTTCTTCAGAGGTAACCTTGTGATAGGCCAGAACATTCTTGGAGAGCTGCAGCTGTCACAAAGGCAGAATTTTTAAAAGGAGGAGCCTTCACCATATACATGGTCCAGGGATAAAAAGGACCAACAACAACAGTAAAAAAGATCCTATTTAAAAGCATAAAGTTGTACATTAAAGGGGAAGAAATACCAGGAGAGAGGAAAGAGCAGCAGAAAGGGACATTACTGAAGTGTGTGTCGTATAATACCTGGCAGCTTATGTACAGTATTTAAGTCCCACGTCAGACAGTCAAAGTTACTCTATTTTGCAGGAGAAAGTGTCAAATAAACTATGTAAAATAGTTACTTGCTAAAAATCACATAGACAGTAAGTTTTAGAGCCAAGTCTTGTTGGATTCTCAAGCTTATGCATTCTCCACTATACCATACTGTTTGACCAAGGGCCATCTTCCACCCAGATTACTGCAAAAGCCTTCCCAACTCGTAAAGCTCACCCTCTCCATCCTGCATCCAATATGTAGCCTAGTCAGAGCAATCATCCAAAAACAAATTTCATTGTGGCACTGCCCTACTCAAATCCCTTCAATAAATTCCCTTTGATTTTCAAAGGAGTTCAAACTACTTAGCGTTCCCTACAAGGTCCCTCAGGATCTGGCCCTGCTCACCTCCCCAGCCTCATCTCAAGCGCCTCTCATTGCAGGTGACAATTCAATGACTCTGAATATATTTAAGTCCCTGGAATGCACCATGGATCATTCTCGCCTCCAGGCCTTTGCATGTTGTCCCTAATGCCTGGAGCACTCTTCTCCCTGACCTCCTGACCCCTCCTTTTAGGTAGTCTAGGTAACAGTAGTACTCCGTTTCTCACAAAACTTAACACATTTTATTGGAATTATCTGTATCTGTTCTGAGATCCCTACACCTCCTCTACTGTGAGCTAGCTACAGGAGGAAAGATCCTGTTTCTATCTCTTTCACTCTTGAATCTATAACACTAGCACATGCACTGGTGTATCTGTTGCTAAACACATATGTTTTGAAATGGATAATAATTTGATGAGGCAAGGGCCATCACAAGTTACTAAGTGAAGCTACATCAGTGGAAGCCAAACCCATAACTGACCCCAAAACCCCTACTCTTGACATCTGCAATTTACTGTCCATTGCTGAAGATTCTTACACATTCCAAAACTTGCACCAATATTTTTTAGATATGTGATGTATATGCTTCCTGTGCTCAGAGCTATAAATAATTCCAAGGTCAAGGCTCACTTCTTGCCCTAAACAAGTTTAGTGGAGGAGCTTTCATTTTGCCAACATGTTGCAACTCACATTCTCTTTAAATCCTTTCAAGACTGAGCTGAGAAGGGATCCTTGACAGTTTATCAAGAATTTGGTAACTGCCAATTGACTCCTGCCGGTCCACAAGGGGCTTAAGGGCTGAGGTTCATCATTATCATCCCAGTGGTTAGATAGGGCCTGATATATAATAACAAGTTTAAAAATCACCGAATGAGTGAAAGAATAAATGAATGAATGAACAATCAAATAAATCAGGTCTTGGAATAAACCTTTGGAAACTGGGTCACAGCCTTACCAGGAGTTCTCCTCCAACACTAAACAGATAAATGACTTGGTGACAAGTCCCCTAAGGAAGGACCAGCCCCTTAGACACACATACATACTGGCCAGCCTGCAGAGCCAGTGGAGCATGGGGGCAGGGAAAAAGAGGAGCAGGGTAGGATTTTAAATGATTCTCTTCTGTGTCCTCAGGTTTAGAGGGGAGATGCTGTGGGGCAGACACACCCATGTAGAGTATTGAGATGGCTTCACCCAGCCCTCTACAACCCCAAACCTGCTCCCTGAGGCACACCATAGAGGTAGGTCAAGAAATAAATAGGTAGATAGGTCAATGTAGTGTTCAGCACACATTTTCACTACCTAGAAATAAAACACTTTGGTGGCATATTATTAAAGTATATTAATAATTACCAACATGAATATTCAGTTGAAACAGATATTTGCTAGTACCTTTCAAAATCAGAACCAAAAATCTGAACAGAAACAGCTATCTAAACAGTATCCTTTTTACACACACACACACACACACACACACACACACACTCCTGAAATTTTCCTCCCTGCTGCCAACTTGTTAGTTATTTGAATAAACATTATTTCTGCCACTCGTTTTAGCACCAAATAGTACCTTGTAGTCAGTTAAAAAACCTTTATCAAAGTTAGAGTGTGGTATTATTTTGACAGCAGACAGTCCTTTGCTTTTGTGTGGAATCACTGTGTTGCCTGAATTTTGCTTTTGTGCAGACAATCAGCAGGTCATTAACAAACCGTAGAAACTGCCCTGGACTCAGGATGGAACCCTGGGGACCTGAAGCCGTAATTGAGAGAAGATATGGTGTTGCTGACAGTTACCTCTGATGGCAGTTTAAAAAGTATGATTGCAACCACATGACAGCTTAATATAACAGATCCCTGAGCTGTTCACATGGCAAATTCTGATTAACGGTATCAATAATCATTATGAATTTTTAAGTTTTGGTGGAGCACTCCATTACCTCCTACTATTAGAGGACAAGACTAACAAGGTCTTTTATGAAATTACCATGTTTATCATTATTTTACTGCCTCTGGTTTTACATATCGGTGAACATGATATGACCTATAGTTTATTCAAATGGGGGGGGGCAGGAGTCCTGCTGCATATTTAGAAGGTTCATGAAGAAACTTTGCATAAGAAGGTGAGAGTGAGATAAACTGAAATTCAGTTTATGAGCCAGAATTTGCCACTTTTACACACGCACATATGCGTGTGTGTGTGCGCGCACACACACAGGATAAGGTCTATTTCACTACTTCCACATCTGGCAATGATGTGGGCATAGTGAAAAGATTTCAGGTTCCCTCCAGAAAGCCCTTCGGCTACAAGAAAAATCATCCTACATCTAATAAACCCATCTGAGATATATCTCCCATATGATAAAACCCTGTTTTGTTTTATTCCAACAAATTGGTCCTTGGATTCCTCTCACAGCTGTTGCTGCTATTGTTTAAGCTGTATTGAGCCCTGGAATGAGCAAGGTGCTGCGTACAACAGTCAGGATCCCTGTATCACTGGACTGTGCAAGCATTAGGTGATATCACCTGTGAGGAGTACTGAGCACCCAAGATATTTAAAGGCCTGATACATAATAAGCGCTTAACAAATAGGGGCCAAAAATATTTTTTAATTAGCATATTCTGGGAGTTTAGTCTCAGGAGAAAAATGGGAATAGGTTCCTAAAGCAGATTACCAACAAGAGAATAAGAAAGCTGAAATAAGCAAACAAACAGATAACTTCCCCCTTCACTATTCTCCATCAGTTTGGTTTGGCTTGAGAAACACTGGTGTGTGTGCCCAGCACTGTAATAGCACAGGAGACACAAAGACAAATGTGGCCACTCCCTGACCTTCTGCTGGAGGAATGACACACCTGGGATTCTTTCCAAGTGGGGTCTTTTACCATTGCAATAGCATTTAGGAAGTTCATTATATAAAGGCATACAGGTAATATAATCCCACGAAAGGAAAGCATTTGCTCTTCTCGATAGTTTTTTTTCCAGCTTTATTGAGGTATAATTTACAAATAAAATTTTAAGATATTTAAAGTGTATATTGTGATGATTTGATATATATACCTTGTGAAAGCATTCCCCCATCTAATTAATTAGCACATTTTATCACCTCACATATTTATCTTTTTATTTTCTGGTGAGAGCATTCGAGGTCTTTAAATATCTCTAAGAGATAGTAAATTTTAATTATATAACACAGTGTTATCAATTATAGTCAATATGTTATACATTAGATCCCCAGACCTTTTTACCAACCCCTCCCTATTTCCCCCACCCCCATCATGACGTAAGTTAATTGGCTTTTTCCTATTTGCAGGGGGTCTCCTCCTTAATTTATTCCTCCTATAAGTAGAGGAATTATCTTTTTATTTTGCTCTGACTCTACCAGAATTGGTGGATGTTTCAAATATGCTCAAAATAAATACATGTGAACTAAATGTACACTCAATAAAAAAATAAAGCCTGTTACAGCAAGCCTATAGTTATACTGCTTACCTTATATATAAAATACATCATATCCATCACCAAAAAAAATTACCAGTATCAGGAGATAATTCTAATCCTTTTGGTCTATCTGGACACATCATCTGCAGACATATGGTTAGATTTCCTCAACACTTTGAATTGTTCAATATAATCACTGAGTCTTGTGGGTGAGGTTTTTGCCCCCTCAAATTCTCCTTTCCATTTTTACCAAATTTCAGCAAATTCCTTTCTGAAGTTTAAGACAGACAAGAGGCCTTGCCCTCTCCGTATTAAACCTGGGCCATTTCTGGTCAACTTGGGATTGAGGCGCTCACACTTCCTCCTCCTCCTCCTCTCCGTCTTCCTACTTTACTAGCCTTGTTTCCCTCTGTTTTATTTTCCTCTGAAGTTTTTTCCCATGTTTTGAGTATTAATTTAAAAGCTCCCTTTTAACATGCTCTAAGAAGAGCAAAAAAGAATGAAAGGGCTAGAAGGGTGAACAAAGAAGGATAAATAAGAATTTTGAGGCTCCTCAACCTTTAACCTCAGTTCTCTTTCTGTGGATGGTCAGAAATGGATGGACATTTTAGAAAGACTAACGGGAAAAAAAACTGCTAGGAGGAGAAAGAGTGTTGGAGAGATTCCAGGAGAAGAGACGTTGCTGAAGGAAGGAACCCATCTCAACTTCTTACTTCTTCCTCTAATCTATTTCCACAACTCACCTGCAATGGCCCTTGTACTCCTGGTGGGATTGAACACTTTGAAAGCTAAGAGTAGATAGAAAGGATAAATGGCATGAAGTAAAATTCCACTTAAAAAAAGAATCCAACATCCCCAGGGCCTCTAAATTCATTGCTTAAGTGTTTTCCATTGTACCCCACCCACTCTCCCAGGCCAACACACACCACCAGGCCATCCCACAACTGAACTTCTGGCTGAGTCAGAGAGCACTGGAACTTTGGAAGCAGGGCCAGAAACCCAGCAGAGCCCCAGGCTCAGCCACCACCTTTACAGTGCTGGGAATGCACCATCCCCAAAACAACCCCCAGAAAGCTGGGGGTGGGGAGGAGCAGCCAGGAATGTCAGAGGCAATTTGGGTTGGCACCAGGGATGCCTCACCCACTTTCCCACAGGGTTCCAGTCTTCGCTATGTCAGAGGGCGCAAGAGTGTCCTGACCCTGCCTCCCAACTTCCAGTTAAACCAGAAGCTGGACATTCAGGGGAAGGGCCAGGAATGCGGCAAACCAGGTGCAGGGACATTATTGCCACAGTTTCCATCATGGCTCATAAGCACAATCCAGGCCATACAGGTGTGTTTGTTGAACAGAAACATTCTGAGAGTCTGTTTAAAAAGAAAATCTTCTGTTCCAGATTTTGAACAGTAATGACTCTCCTTTGTTGAGCACTTACTATATGTGAGCTAGACTCTCCATGCAGTAGGTCATTTAATTCTAACAAGCACCCTATACAGTAAGTACTATAAGTATCTCCCCTTAGTATATGAGAAAACTGGAGCTGAGAAGAGTAAAGCAACTTGATTCAAGCTACTAAAGGGACAGATACAGGATTCCATTCCACATAGATCTGACTCCGAAGCCCACGTTTTTAATCATCATGTGTAGAAAACCAAAATTCCACACCTTTGAGAGTACTCTTCCTAGATAGGACTTTAAGGCATTTTGACCTTGTTTTGTTAGGGGAACAGAATTCAGTAGTCAGACATCACATAGTTTCCTATATCTGTCAGCGCCTAAGGCCAGAAAAAGATTCTAGAAATCAGATAAACAAGCATCAGAGATAATCCACTCACAAAAACAGAACGTGAGGGAGTGTGTGGGATGGAGTGTGAATTCTGGGTTCAGTCTGGCTTAGAGTTGATTTGTCTCAAGGTTAAAGTCATTCCCTTGTCTTTCAGGGGCAGCCAATATATGAAGATCGATCTCCCATGAACTTTAGTCACAGCTCTAAATAAACGGACAACATGCTAACATACGATGCAAGTCCTTCCCTTTCCAAGTCACATTTTTATGAGAGTATATCAAAGTACTAGGACAGTTCTGGAACTTCCTGAAGAAAACAGTAGATGCAAAAATGAAGACAAAGTCAACACTGCCTTTATGTCCAATGGCCCCTAGCTCCTAATGTAAAAGCACCCTTATGATTTTACAGCACTTTCAATAATAAAGGTAATTGATATTTAACATAATTATAAAATAAACATGTTGAGACAGTTTTTCCCCTTCCACGGAGGCCTGAAGAATTCTCATGATGATGACTTTGGGGGCATTAGGACTATTTATAAAAGATTCTAGTCAGCCCAAACTGCTATTAATACTCCCCACTCCAAGTACCCATGGATTCCCAGGAGGCTCCTATTTGTATATGTGGTTATCAAGGGAGCTTCCACTTCTGGTGGAGACAGAACGGCAGCAGGAAGCGATCAGTTAATGTCCCCACTCTCTCAACCTCCCAATCCAATTGTCAGGATTGCTCTCCCCTTGGTGAGCTGTGAGCTAACAGCAGGTGTTCACTCCCTCACCCCTTTCTATCCCACAGGCTCCTCCAAGGAAGAAGGATGCCCTTCTAGAACAATGGTCACATGAAAAAAGCAGAATGAAGAAAGTCAAGACCACGCCTATCCCAATCTCTCTCAAAAACGCAGATACTTAAGACCGTACCAAATAGGTCCAGGCCTACAGGGTAAGCCAACTCCCTATACAATGTAATTTAGAGCGAATCAAAAGATCCCAAGGTATATATCCCCTGCTATTTTCATTTATTCATTCAGTCAGCCAATATTTATTGAGCACCCGTGTGGGGGGTTTCTAGAAGGTGGAGATACAATGGTCCTAGGTGTGCCAGATTTAGCAAATAAAAATCTTGTATTGATATTTGACCTGGAAACTCCAAATGGTCAGCAAGAGATCATGCCTGACCACAAGGAACTTACAATCTAGGGCCATATGCATTCCCTAAAAAATTTTAAATCCACTAACTCTTTAATGCAAAAGCTGATTTATCTGATTAGCTTCAAAGTACACAAAGTGATGGAGTAATACACAGAAGAGGTTCGTTTTTAGGGGAAGAAAAGAGAAAGGTCCAAGGCAAGGCAAGCATGAGTAGAATGTCACAGAGGAAGTAACAATGATTGACCGGTGACAATGCAATGACTCTGTATCCCCAGTTGGGTGGCAGGGGGTCGGGTAAAAGGATACTAATGAAGAAATTATTGCTGAGAACTCAGCTTGTTTCAACTGCATTCCAAGTTAGTGACAAGTTAGTCGAAAATGTTGTCAAGGTTGGTAAACATTTCAATTAGACCTGAGCAGAAAGCATCGAGTGGGATCCCATGCCAACTTATGGTTTGGGGTGGAAACCATACAAAATGTGGTGGTTTTATAGGGTTTGAACCTGAAAGCAAGCAAAATGTGGTGGTTTGAGCTGTGTTTTTCTTGGAGTTTTTTAGGTACTCAGGCATAAAAATTCACAGTCAGGCTTGGGAGGTCCAATCTGAAACAATAAAAAGTTTTCACACTATCCTTTCAGCAACCACAAGAAATAGTCTTCCAAGAGAAGTTGTAGACTCTAGTTTTAATATCTTTTAAATACAGTTGATAGATGGACCAGCTAGGCCATATTTATGTAGTGAAAACTGATTTTGATATTTGGAGGGAGGAAAGAAGGCTGTCTTTTTCTCGGCCAATATTATCTACACAGGAAAAAGAAAGCAAGGGTTTTTATGCATGTCACAGTGTTAATCATAAAACTAGTGAATGATTAGTTCCATTGGCAAAAGTTTCTTGGTCAGCCTGCTGTGAGCAACTCCCTAACTTGAGTCTGGAGTGAGACTGGGAGGAGTAAAATATTTATTTTATATGTCAGTTATTAAAGCCACTTCAAATCCTTCATGGAAATATGTGGAGCATAAATAAAATAGGAAGTGGCACAAAAGAAGTGGAAGGAATGGAAAGATCTACTTGCATGGCAAACCTTACCATTTTCCTCACTAGTTATTTAAAATTCCATACCCCATATCATCTTATGCCTGGTGCAAAAACAAATTCCTGTCTCTCCGTTTTTATTCCCCTTTCCTTGATCTCCTTTGTCTGAGCAGGTAACTGAAATGCCTCATAGGAACATGTGAGCGTGGGGTTAGGGCCGCACTGGCCTTTGAGTAGGACTGATAGCATAGGAGTACCTTGCCTGGGTGCAAGAACATAAGCTGCATGACCTTTTCTTGCAAGCAGCTGTGAGGCCCATTCTCTGGACCTGCAACCAAGTAAAAATATTTACTTTGTTCTTTAGTTTGAAGAGCCTAATATCCCTTCATCATCAATGGAAATTCTATTGTTCCCACAATGGTGTGGAAATTCCTTTCTTATTTTTAAATTTGGTATTTTATTTATTTGTTTGTTTGCCTGTTTATTTATTTTTGGCTGTGTTGGGTCTTTGTTGCTGTGCGCAGGCTTCCTCTAGTTGCGGTGAGCTGGGGCTACTCTTCGTTGTGGTGCGCAGGCTTCTCATTGCGGTGGCTTCTCTTGTTGCAGAACACGGGCTCTAGGTGCATGGGCTTCAGTAGCTGTGGCACGCAGGCTCAGTGGTTGTA
This sequence comes from Physeter macrocephalus, assembly GCF_002837175.3. NCBI lineage: Eukaryota > Metazoa > Chordata > Mammalia > Artiodactyla > Physeteridae > Physeter > Physeter macrocephalus. The sequence goes on from NC_041218.1 coordinate 61,891,295, forward strand.
GCTTGCGGGCTCTAGAGAGCAGGTTTGGTAGCTGTGGCACACGGGCTTAGTTGCTTCGCGGCATGTGGGATCTTCCCAGACCAGGGGTTGAACCCGTGTCTCCTGCATTGGCAGGTGGATTCTTAACCACTGTGCCACCGGGGAAGTCCCTAGAATAAACATTTTTAAACATAGCATAAAATGCTGTTTAAAAATACAAAGATAAATATTCAAAGAAAGAGCTGAAAGCGTTCAAAGAGATTGCTTCTGGGAAATGGGATTTAAGAATAGGAAGGCTGGCCTGTTCCTTTTCATCCTAAGCCTAAACACTTAAGCTTTGACTTTCTAACCTTTTTGTATTACTTTAAGAAAATTAATCTTTTGAATTAAGTGAACCTACAAAGTACAGAAAGAAAGTCAGTATGGGGGGCAGTCAGTGAAGTGGAGAAAAGGAAATGTGAAAATTTATTTTTGCATATACATATATCCATTCTTTTTCAGATTGTTTTCCCACATAGGTTATTACAGAATATTGAGTATAGTTCCCTGTGCTAAACAATAGTTCCTTGTTCGTCATCTATTTTATATATAGTGGTGTGTATATGTCAATTCCAATCTCCCAGTTTATCCTTCCCCCCCTTTCCTCTTTGGTAACCATAAGTTTGTTTTCTATGTCTGTGAGTCTGTTCCTGTTTTGTAAATAAGTTCATTTGTATCATTTTTTAAGATTCCACATATAAATGATATCATATGATATTTGTCTTTATCTGACTCACTTCACTTAGTATGATAATCTCTAGGTCCATCCATGTTGCTGCAAATGGCATTATTTCATTCTTTTTTATGGCTTAGTAATATTCCATTGTATATTATGTACCACGTCTTTATCATTCATTCATCTGTTGATGGACAAGGAAGGAAATGTGGAAATTTTGATTAATCTATTTTATCATAAGAAAGGAGGAAATGGGCTTCCCTGGTGGTGCAATGGTTGAGAGTCCGCCTGCCGATACAGGGGACACGGGTTTGTGCCCCGGTCCGGGAAGATCTCCGCGGCATGTGGGATCTTCCCGGACCAGGGCTCAAACCCGTGTCCCCTGCGTTGGCAGGCGGATTCTTAACCACTGCACCACCAGGGAAGTCCCTGCTTTTATTTCATTTTTGAGGGGACTAGAAGAAAGTTTATAAACATTAATTGTGGTTTACATGAGCAGAACAGCAGGAATCATCGTTATTATCACTTAACCCATATATTTATCGTTATTCCAGGAAAATCTAGTTAATTTGGACCTTGTGCCTTTGAAACATTTGATAATTCCAAGATGCCAAATCAGCTTAACTGTTCCTTTCGTGGAAGAGAGTTTACAAATCTAATTAAATAAGCTTTGCAGGGGGTGATTAATCTTAAGACAACAAACTGCTTTCAAACACTCCAGTAATAACTGTTTCTGACAATTAATGAAATGATTACAAAGAATTCTGACCTACTTATTGAAGCAGACCCAGTTATGAGGGCTCAGCTGCAGAGTATTGGTCCCTGGCTTGTGTAAATATTTTCTATACAGTAGCTTACAATAGTCTATATTCTCGTATATCATGGTTTATACTGCTCTTCCATCAGATTAGCCTTCCATAGTGAGGGTTTCCCTGGATTTCTGTTCAAGAGTTGTTGAACCCAAGATACCAGTGAAACAAGCCTGAATGGTCTCTTGAAGATGTTTATGATCTTTCCAATCTCTATTAATGACTTTTACGTATATCCTTTTACATATATCCTCTAAACTAATTGAATAATTGGATTCATTGGAAGCCCACTTGGCCAGGGCATTGTGATAGCTGAAACCTACCTATTAACACTCATACAGATAATCCAAATCACTATCCAAGGTACATGCATATGCCATATGTTGAATAGTAGTATGGTCAAATGTCTAAGGATTGGACAGGTAACCCAACTTGTCCATGAGTTCTTCAGTTAAAATGGGAAACTTACAGAAGATATTTTGTCCTGAAAATACAGAGTCCACAAGCAAAACTCTTCATAAAGTTACTTATGGGAATAAATGTTATCTTCCTTTGAGCACTGTCCTTGAGGGATACTAAGTAACAAAAACTAAATGTAGAAGAATTCATCCAATTACAACTCATTTACAAATAAGAAAAACAGAAAGAAAAGACTGAATGTTTATTCATTCAACATACATGTATGGCATATTTGCTGTCCATCAGGCTGAGTGTGAGCTCTGAGAAAGAAAGATAAATACTATATTATGCTTGCCACAGCTTATACTCTAATTAGGGAATCAGATAAATAAATCAACAATGACAATAAAACCTACAAAATAGAGGCATAAAGACAGACACCTAATTTCAAGCATCGGAAAAGACTCCCAGGATGGTATTACTTGACCTAAGGTGGAGAGGTGAGAAGTTAGCCAGGTGTGCCATGGGCCACGGAGAGCTTTCTAGAATAAGGGGATAGCATATGCAGAAACAGAAACCAAAAGGCCTTGTTAAGCTCTATATTAATGTTAATGTTAAGCATTAGCTGGTATTCTTTGAACATTTACTTTTCATAAAGCACCTTGTTAAGCATTTTATAGGCATTTATTTCACTTAATTCTACCATTACCAGATAAGTCAATTCTATTGTTATTCCAATTATACAGAAAGGAAACTGAGGCTCAAGATTATCCAGCAGTCTGACTCCAGAGCCCTCCGTGGTCACCCCAGGTTCTAAAACTCCTCAGGTATGGCAGACTACAAAGTGCGTCTTTCCTCTATAGGCAATGGGGAGCCACTAGAAATTTTAGGTGAATCCCCTAAAAGTAAGTCTAACATTTTTCATGAGAAAAAGACCCCCATTCTTTGCCAAGTGTTGTGGTTTTTTTATCTGTTGATTCGATACCTTGATTACTTCTGGCTGAACTTGATTTCTACCTTGTTTAGAAAATGATCAGTGACTTTAAAAGGTCCTTTTGTGCGTGAGAATCATAAACCCCAGAATCAGGAAGGAGGTAACAGTGATGCTGTTTCCAACAAGCAGGAATGGGTACCTGCCACGTGTTACTCTGATATGCCGTACAGAAACCAACGTGAGTTGTCACACTGAGCATATATGGTAGGGTCCGTCATTTATACCTATTCTTGTGGGGGTGGGGTCTTATTTCTAAATCCAAGTACTTTAAATCTGAATACTTCTTCTTTGCTTTTAATTGATGGTTTTTAAAGGGCAAGATTTGCTTAGAACCATGTTAAAGATAGAAGAGTGGAGCTATAGTGACCTAAAATGATCTAATTTTCTAGAAAATTACTACTTTCTGCAAGCTGCATAAACTTTAATTAAAAAGACAAGGAGGTCTATTCTCTCCTTTTACCCACATGTGACATGCTAGGCTCTTGGGATTTTGGTAAAAGGAAAAGAGCAGATTGAAGAGATTAGAATTTTTAGCCAAACTCTAAATATAATTAAGATATAATGCTGATTTCCATCTTTAAGGACTGAGAAGTAACCAACATTTGTTGCTTTTCCAGAAAGTACTTTTGACTTCAAAATATGCATAAAGTTAGCTTACAAAATGAACTGTAGAGGTAGGTTAAGTCACAAGTAAGACAATGCACAAATCAGCTCATGTGAACGTGACCACATGTTTTTCAGCTAAATATCACCAAAATGAGCATTCCTGGGATGCTTAATGCAATGCTTTTTGTATCTGTATCCAATAAAATATCTCTAATATCCTATCAAGAAATATTGTGGTAGCTTCCACAGCAAATTTTCTAGAACCTGATTTTAATGGTTGCAGATTTAGAGGAATGGATCAGGGAAAAGGGAGGCCACTAAAGTGAGAACAGACACTGAGTCTGAAAATAACCCCAGCAATTCACAGGACACAGTCTATGACCACTAAAGATTTCTCTGCCTAAATAATCCCTCCTGTGGTTCTTTTTCCTTCACCTCCTTTCTCTCCTTGCCCTCTTCCTTCCTGAACTCTCTCTTTCCATTTTAGTCCTCCTCCCAAGCTGTGCTCCCAAGCTAGTTGTCTAAAATCACTTTAAAAGGACACATTTGATGTAAAGCAGTTTAATGTACTTTGTCCTACTTGTAAAAGCATTTGGGTAGCCTCAGTGTCAGTGTGATTTGGGCTGTCATGGAGGCTGGCCCACTGAGGTTAAATGAAAATCAACTGTTATAGGGATGACTGGAAGGAGAAAAAGTTTTTAAATGAATTCAGATATCTGCATGTGTTCCTCTCATTCTACAAGTTCTGAAGAAAACTGGGTGGCAGCTGTAACTTCATGAGCTGCCTCTTGCAATATAATGTTGAAGCTATGACAGAAAACTGAGAAATAAGGATGTGTATACAGCACAAATGTTTATGTACACATCACTTTTGTTGAGTATGTAGCTCAGCTCTACTAACTAAACTAATTGATTAACTCTTTATATACATGGGAAGTGTTTGAAAAGCACTGTAAAATTGCTCTGAGTGTATATATGCAAGCAGAGTGAAATACTGTATTGTGTGTATAAATATCAGGTAGCATAAAATAAAATACCCCTGTAGTTGTTTGTTTAGGGACACATTTGGATTGAGTGAGCATTATAACAAGCATATCTTTAAAAACCACAAAAACATCACACCTTTTAGTTTTAATAAAGTCTAGTTTTTGGCAGTTCTTTTATCACATCTGTCATCTCCTAAGCTTTCCTTAGCCAAAGCACTCAGACTTGAATTTTGAAATTGTCAGTATAGGCCTTCTAATCTTTAAATCTTAAATTATCTAAGCAGATTAACAACCATTATTCTATGCCTACAGGACTCCAGGGTAAAAAAAAGCAAAGGAAATACAGCTTTTTTTTTTCCCAGGCAATTAAACTCCTGTGGAGGTTGCATTGGGGGCATGTATTTGAAACATGGTCTTAGGTATTTTTGTAAATAACCAGGTAAACAAGATGAGTACCTTAACTCCAGTATCCAGAGCTATAAGACAAAAAATGGCTCCATATAAGAAGCTTAATCGTCCAGCTTTTAAATAAAAAGTTATTCATAGATCATACTGACACTTTCCAATTTGCCAACTGGCCATGGTTGTCCTGAAGCCAGGAGAGATATCTCGAAGAAATACTTTTTTAAAAAAGGAAAAAAAATTAAAGGAGGGGGGCTCCTTTTCACAGCAGTGTCTATCTGTGTGGTGACCTGATTTCTGCTACGATCTCCCTTCGGAGATCAAAGCAGGATTAATGTGATTCTTTACTGTTTGCGTTGCACATCTCAAAGCTCTGGAGACCTAAGCAATAAGTACAAATGCAGCCCCAGAACACGGGAGAAACGGAGTTTGATTGGGGAGGGTTAATAGTGCAAAGGCTAGCTATGAAAAGTTATTTGGGATTTGAGAAGCAATACAGAATTTAGAGTACTTTGTATTTTTAAGCACACTTGCTTTCTGTTTTTTTCTGGGGCAAGGCTTTTGGCTAGTTGATGAGGCCAGCACTGAATGTCATATTAATAATCTCCACAATGACCTTCTAGCTCATTTGGAATGTTTTGCAGCTGCTAGTACACATGAAAAGGGAAGGGAACCCTGCCTCATGTTTTCACACGAAATCACTTTCACCTTGCAACTGGCATTTACGCAGAGGATTTAAAAGAGGGTAAAATCTTTTAAAATACCAAAATGTTGAGCTTTTGTGTTTCCACCGCGTGTGGCATTCCTGGGTAGTGGAAACCCTCAAGAGCGAGTGTTTCTACCATCTTTCAGAAGTGCTTGTGCTTTGTCGAGGAAAAAGGCAAGTCCCCTATTCTTGGAATCTCAGAATGTAAAGGGGAAAAAAATCTCTTTCGTTTTTTAATGCTTAGTGTATACACCTCTTGGAGGGGGAGAAAAAGCTCCCCCCCCCCTCCAAACTTGACTGTGATTTTTAGCTCCGTTACTTAGAGGAGGGCGCGCCAGAGAGTAGCTCAACGTGCAGTTTTACAGGGACTCGGTACTCCGCGGAGAACCGGATTGCGGGGGTGGGACCGGAGGCTCCCTCAGCCCCGGGTGTGACCCCCACGGTCTCCCCTCTTGATTTATACAATTTCACCCCAAACTCAACTCTTCCGCAACTCTGCACGCCCAGGCACACATACACCCATAAACAACGAGAAGTTCCCAACATCTAAACCTCCTTCACCCAGCGGAGCCCTGCTTTTTCCTTCGGGCAACTCCATCGGGTTCACTCTTCCCAGTTCCTCTAGGTTAGCACTCAAAGACCATTTCTGTCCTTTCACCACCTCCTCCCGCTTTCCCCTCCCGCCCCTGGCTGGAGGCCACTCTCCAAACCGGCCCACGCTTCGTGGCCAAAGCCCAGGAAGTGGCTCGAGACAAAGACACCGCAGGATGGACCCGGGAGAGAGGTCTCGACACCACCCGCCACTGGGGAACTGGGGGTCCTTCCCGCGCTCACCCCCGCCCTGGCGCCCATAGGGGTTTCCACCTCCTTCTGCGTAACGTCCCTTACGCCCGTCCCGGCGGAGCCGCGGGGAGCTTGGAGCCAGGCTCTTTCCAGGGCAAGGGGTGCGGGGGTGGGGGTGGGAGTCCCCTCTGCTGGAGCCCAGCCGCCCCGCGCCAGCGCCCACGCCGCGTCCCGGCCGTGCCGGACTGCCGCCGCCCGCCCCAAGCTCGTACCTGGAGGGGAATTCACCGGGCAACCTCTTGAATTGCCTCAACTGGAAAAGCAGCCGGCCCGTGAAGCTTTTTGTCCGGAGCGCAATTCCCAGGGCCAAGGATAAGGGGAAATGAATCTCTTTCAGTGCCTAAACACTCTACATTCACCTCCAGTTGCTTTAACCACAGCAAACACAAGCAAATTGGACTTTCTTAGGCCGTTTCTTTGCTTTATGTAGCTTCATCTGACGGTGTTGTTAATTGTTTTCTCATTATCATGCGAATTTGTTAAGGGGACATTTTCAGCTGGAACTAGGATTGTTTCGGAATCAGTAACTAGAAATCAAGGATGCGTGGAGGGAGTTACCCGAAAATTCAACTGGAAAAGTTCGGAACATCGGTATCAACTCACTCTCCGCCCTTCTCTTATTCTGATTTTACACTATTATTCTCTCTGCAATCCTGGTTTGGCCAACGGTTACCGATTACTCGGAAACAATCTTGTAGCTAAAAATTTAGTAGTTAGAGACCCACGACTCAGTTAAACAGTGTTAAGTTTTAAAATATTGCCGGGTGGGTTTTCTTTTTTTCAAGTTTAAAGTACCAGCTGAAATCTTAAATACAATTTGTCGCTGTATTTGAAAAGCCTTTATATTACTGAAAATTTTCTAAACGCCGGGATCTGACTTTGGAAAAAAAATTAAAGTTAGAATTCAATAAAAGTTATTTAATTGTTAAAACGTAGTGGGGGGTCCCACAAGCTTTATAGTTTTCGTCAGGACATTGCTAATGTTTTTATATGTATTCTAGTGGTTTGGATTTTTTTAAGAAGTTTTCATTTTTAAAATGTCATATTTTGGGCATCATCCCTTAAGTTCCTATTAATATATGATCTTTTTAATCTAGCAAAGAATCTAAATTTTAAGGAAGGGAAGCGCAGGCTTCAGTCTCTCTCTGTTTCATGTCCTTTAAAGGCGCTGTGCACTAACTCTTTTGACTTGTATTTGCCAACTTAGAAAACAAAACTTCAAAGGTAGGTTTAGAAAATTAACTTGAAAGAAAGAGGGTGACTTTTATCTATTGAGGGAAGGGAAGGTGTTTAAATCAGCTAAGATCTACAGGGTAATTAAATTACATAGTGTCCTAAAATATATAACACGGGGAGAGAGCTTTAAAATCGATCCCATCTAACAATACATATATGCAAACTAGTAAGAAGTCCATAACTACCATTGCCAGCCAGCATTGCCTGCAAATTATATTCAGTTGAAACTCTGCTAAGAGTTTATCCTCCACTGTAGTTTGGAATTGTGTGAAGGCAGGTATGTACGGGATCTATGTATATATAATTCTTATACTTTATATATATTTAGACATACATTCTTTTAAAATGTTTATGTGGTTAGTCACTTTAAGAGCATCAAAATAAATTATACGTTGGCTTACACTATCTCCCAGGTATTCCCAAACACTGATGAACAAAAATCTGTATATCGGAAATGAAGAGCTACCCACTTAAAGGAAAGAATGGAAAGGGGAACTCGATTTATTCTCATTTGTTCATCGCTAGACGTTCCCCCCTCTCTGCAAATTCATTTGAATAGCTTTCAAGCCGGAAAATGGAAATGTGGCTCCTGCCCTCTATTTCAGCGGCAGCAGCAGCGTCCTGGCAACAGCGCAATTTTCTATCATCAAGGATAAATGGCATCGAACAGAACATTCTGATAAAAAAAAAAAAGAAAGAAAGAAAGAAAAAAAAAAAAAAGCTTCAGCCCAAGGAGCCCATGATTGCTGGCCTTCCTGTCTGTCATCCCTTTACAAAATCCTCTCCGCAAACCTGAGCGGCATGCTGTCAGAGCTAATAACGTCTTCTGAAGGGGCTTGGGTGGGGGGGGAGGACATAGTCTTCCGTGCACAATGTTCCCATTTATTAAATCGAGTGCTTATTTTTAAATTGCAAATATCTTTGTTTGGTTCACTGCAAATTAAAACCAAGATGTAGGAAGTTACATGATGCAACAATTATTCGTGTCATATCAGAGAATCAAACCCCTCGCTCGCCCTTCTCTTGGTTAAGGTCGGATGAGGGGGAAGGGGGAACCTGGGGGAATCCAGGGCAGCAGGTTTTTTGGTGGAAAAATACAAATCCGTTCGCCCTGCAGGTAAGCTGAGAGTAATTGAAAGCCAAAGGAGCGATACCGGGGAGAACGAGCTGACCGCGACTCTGGGAGCGCGTGTGGGCGCTGTCCTCGCCGCGACGCCGCACGCGGGTCAAGCAGAACTCCCAGCAGAGAGATCCACGGAGCTTTCCCGCGGGAGACTTTGAACGTAATGGTGGCTATTTCTCGCCTACTGCGATTTCTTTCCAGAAAAGGCTATTCTGCTCTAAGGAGATGGATCCCTGGGGTCCCAGTGCCTGCATAGGGGGTCCTGGAGAGGTTCGGAGGACACCCTGGAGGAGTTCCCCGAGTTGTACGCTTCTCCAGCGAGGCGGGGGCTCAGAGCCGAAGAGCAGCACCCCACACATCCAGGCGGGCTTCCAGATGCTGTCCTTGGTTTTTCTCAGCGGCCTGATGCCTGGGGGTGGACGGTCGGGCTTGACTGGTGACGGGCTCTAGCGCCTACTGAGTTCCAGGACCATCCACGCTCCTGCGCTTTGGACTGATACCCCCACGGCCCGGGGGCGGGGGGCGGGTGGTCAAAGCCAGTGCAATGGGGAGCAGCGGTGTTGACCCTCTCGTCCTCTCAGAGCGATCGCTAGGGAATTTTTTACCTCGTTGAGAAGGAGAGATGAGGGAAGGGATCTAAGGGAGAATCAGATATTAATATCCTTTCAAGCAGGTCAAAAGAAAAGAAAAAGAATAATGGAGAGGTATGTAAAGCACCCTAAAATGCAAAGATCCTAAAAAGAAGTAAGAGCCGTGGACCGAAGTTGGGATCGGCAGAGATGAGGTGGGGGTGAGGGCGGGGCGGCGAGTAATCAGCTTATTTTGTAAGGAGCTCCGCGGCTGAGAACGGTGGGAGGAGGGCAATGATGGGGAAACCTTTGCTTAATGAGGAAACCTAATTATTGCGTATCTGGAAGCCCTGGTCCCAACTACGAGCTGAAGGCGGGTACCCCCCAGGGAAGCAGTGCGCATGCCCCAGTCGTCGGATTTGCATGATAAGGTGCACACGTGAGCCAAGTATGGCGGAGCCCGGGGTGGCGTTGGCGGCCAATAGAATCCTGCTCTTACTGCGTCTCCGGGTCACATTGACATCGCGGTCCCCCCACAATAGGCCTTTGAAACCCACTTTAAAAATAAAAGCAGTGTTTTAGTATTGATTCTCGCCTTGGCACGCTGGATTCCTGTGGAAAATAGACATATTTTATAACTACACATACATTTACTACAAGCAAGGGTTAAAGTAGTCCGAATTTAAGAGAAAGAAGAAGAGAGGAGTCTGTTCAAAGAGCAAGGACGGGAAGTCAAGGAATCCTGAGGACTGCTGCCTTCAGAGCCCTGAGATTTGTGTCAATGTTTTATCTCCCGAGCCTGATCTGTCACATGAAAATCACTGCTACCTCATTGACCAAATGAGTCTCAGAAGCAGAAACATTACATGTACAGGCCTGGCTTGAGAAAACACCCAAACTGACTCTTTCTCCAGCCCCATCCCCAGACCTCATTGTTGCTGGGCAGGCAGAACCCCTGTGGCTCCACCCCTCTCCCTTTCCCAGACACCAAAGTGGTCTGTGTGGCGAGATCCGTGGGTTAGCTCCCACATCTGTGAAATGGAGCTAATTATAAAAGAGCAGAAGGAGCTAGAAAGGTAGAGACATGACATGGATCTCCAGACCCGCTGGGCCTCTTCCACCTCCGCCCAAGCTCTGAGGTTGGAAAGGATGAGTTTGATTCTCTGGGGCTGCAGGAAGGGTGGGCCAGCTGGGAAATATTACCTATCCTGCCCCGTCTGCACACAGCACTGCTGCCGGCCCTCACTTTAGCACCATCCTGACAGTTACCAACCACCCTGTCCTCTTCCCGCCATATATCCTTGCCAGAATTACTGCCCACAACTGGGCCTTCAACACCCTTTAGAGTGCTTCTGTCTGTGACAGGAAAACTGCTTGTTCATATCACTGAAATAAAACAGGTGGGGATTACTATTTGCATTTCCTCTCCCCTTTTGTGTAATTCACAAGCCTCCAATGTAGGATTAGGCTTCAAATGCATTTGGTCAGGTACCTACTTTTTAGTGTTCACTTCAAACAATGTGATGCTTAAAACCATCCCAGCAGTGCCTCTGTCCTCTGTTTGTCTCTTAGGTCTTTCTTATCCTCCAGACGCTTCCATTATAACATAGTCTCTTTCTTTCTTTTTTTTTTTTTTTTGGAGGGTGTGAACCAGAGTTCCACCCTAGCCCTCCAAAGTGCAAGCCACTAAAGGGTGACTTCAAGGTCTTATCTGTTAATCTAAGATCAGTAGTATTTGACCAATAAGTATTAAGTTGACATACTGTTAAACATTTAGCTGCCAACATCCATGTCTACTTGTGAAGGAGATACCCATTGAACCTTCAGAAGTGCTGGTTGGTAGCCTCTGAATAGAGAAAAAGAGGTTATCACAATGGTGTTTTGGGATTGCCTTTGCAGAAATCAAGTTTTCTCCTAAACTGGCCCAATAAAATCAAAAGAGCCTTCAAGATGAGATAGCCATGTTGTTTAAAATTCTTCTTGAACACTGAATTTGGGGTTTTCTTAAACTGAATTATCTTTGTGCTTTAGGAAAATAATGGTGTATTTGAAAGAAAATATAAACCTGAAAAAAAAAAGTCCATCAGCCAATCAGTAATTTTCACTGCCCGCAGTTGAAGCAAAATCCCTGTCTTGGGAGTGGCTGTGATAAGTGAAGGGGGTTTTGGGTAGAACTGAACTAACATAAGTCTCAAATTCATGTCCCAGAACTTTGATGACAACTCACTGTCATCTTTGACAAAAGACAAGACTAGCAGGTGGGAAACACTGAGGTGCAGACAGGACAGTGACCTGGAGCCCAGCCTCCATCACAGCTTCAGCCTCTGGAGCTGCTGTTTCCAGGGATCCTCTCAGCCTTAACCCAGACTGCCCTGCAGTCTCTTTGTCTCCCATCTGTGCTGCTGACCTTAGGGTACTTTCTAGCTCCTGCCCATCCCAGCAGGTGAGGCTGGCCTTTAGCACTTTGTGCCAGCCCAGCGTGTTGGTAAACCAGCTGAGCTGGGAGTACATCCTTCCCATGTGGGGCTGTTCCTCTCTTACTTAAGTTGGGACTTGTCAAGTTATAGGGAAATGGCAAAGGAGGGTAAAAAGGAAGATTATTGAGGACAACTACAAAAATGCAGTTGATAGTGCAAAGGCTTCTGGAAACCAATGCTGCCTCCTCCGTGAGAACCCTGAGAGCTATGCCCACAAATCAGCTGGGGCAGAGAAACTTCCTACTCCTTCGTATTTTGGGTCTTCAGGAACCGAGGCAGTTAGAGGGGTGGGGGAGATTCCCTTTCCTCTAGTGCAGGTCAGCCACGGAGCAAGAAGGTGGCTAGGGAGCTTGGGACTCTCAGTCCCACTGAGACTTCTTCTCCAGGCTCCCTGCCTCAACATCGGTCCCTGTCTGCTCTGATTAAACTCCAATGCCTGGGACCCTCTGACCATGCTGTAGGTGTTACTCTAAGGACATTAAAGGTGCTGCAGGAAGCTTTCTTCTATCTTCCCAAGACTAGGCAGCTAACCCAAGCCAGTCCTCAGGAGAGCAGGGCGAGCACACGTTGCCTGGGCTGGCGTTTTCAAACAACGTGGATTACAGGCTGTATCCTGAATATGAATTAGCCTTCTGCGCTGGTGTGACTTCGCTTTGAAACGCAACTTGTCAAAGTGTGGTTTTAATTCAACGTCTTCCGGCCACGAAAGAGTACATGTTTTGTAAAATATATCCTAGCATGAAATTTACTTCCACGATCTGAAATTAGGTACCTTGTACATGTTTTCATAAAAAAGAAATAGGAAGGGTATGTGTGAGAGAATGGAGCCGTTCATACTCGCTGCATTCCTTTAAAACGTCCTGCCAGCCGGCCCCGGGGCCGGACAGGTCCCAGGTCGGCCCGCCAGTGGGCCGGGACAGAGGAGAGACAGCGCGCTCAGGACACGCGAGTAACCGAACTCGCCCAGGCAGGCGCGGCCCAGCAGCTTTGGCAGTTGGAGACAATTCAGCAGTCAGGCAAGTTAATCCTGAACTGATTTGTTTCGGATCCATCTGCAGGACGCCGGATACTGCTTTCGGCTGCTGCTGCAGACACCTGCCTCCCTCTCCACCCCAGGCCGCTGTGCCTGTCGCATGAAGTTGGAGAGAAGAGACGGTAGGGCGCAGAATGGCCCTCAGCAGCGTTCCAGACAGCACTTCATATCTCGACAGTTAAAGTTCTCCTCTAAGAATTCCTGGCTAATATTTAGAACATCAGCAATGTTGATCGATAGCCGTCCTAACAGACTGTCCAAAACTGTTCCAAACCAATCTCAAAGCTTCCTTGGACGGAGAAGGACCCCCACGAAGGCTCTTTGTCACCTACCTGGGGGCGTCTAACACCCACGTAGCCCTCAGAGAAAAAGGACCCCATTTCCCTGCATGGGAGGCGGGGCGGGGAAGAAGCCTGCTCACGTTGCGTCTTTCTATTCCATACAGAATTAAGAGCTGGGCCCTTGTGGGATTCTCTTTTCCTAACTACTCTCTGAGGATCCCGCCAATTCTGGCGGGATTTGCTGGGTTCCAGTAAAACTTGGCGCACGCGGAGTGGGGTGTGATGGGAGGAAAAGGGAGGCGGATGCATCTCCTTTCTTCCAGATAATTGGGACCCGCGAAACGAGGAGTGGGTAGCCCTGTAGGGAGAGTTATTTACCGTCCTCCACCTGAAATAAGCAAGACCAATAACGAGCCGCGCTTTTCTCCCTGTTTACACCATCCCCATTCAGGGATTGGCAAAACAGACCCTGAAGGCAAAGGCAATAATTGCTCCGCGCTCTCCTTACTAGGGAAGTGTGTAGGCATTCGAAGTGTACTAAAAATAAACGGAGGAGCGAGAAAATGAAAAGGGGACAGAGTGACAATTTGCCGCAATTAAAGCGTCTGCGCATGTTGCCGGAGGAGCAGGGACCCACAGTGGTTTTTGTTTTCCCAGGTCTGATGATGTGACTAACTCGTTAGGGAATTTTCGTCTCAGGTTGTGTGTATGCGCGTGTGTGCGCGCGGGCGTATATTCAGCAACCGAGGAGGCCACTGCAAGGGCCGGGTCCGTGGGGGCGGGGGTCAGCCTGGGACCATTTCTGGGCCCTTGAAAACCCGTTTGTCCTCGGGAAAGAGCCGGGTCCAGCTCTCTCAGCCCTCCCCCTGCCCCGCCAGCCGGTCTCAAGCGAGAGCCTCTCGGCTAGCCCTCGGCCGCCACCTCTTCCAGGAACTTTGGGGCACGTTTTCAGCTCTAAGGTGTCTAACCTTAAAGGGTGAAAACATAATAATACTAACGCTTATGTCACCACCACCAGAGATGCAAAGGATAGGGAGTGAGGAGGGAGGGTAAGGGTGGCGGTTAGCCAAATCAAAGCTTGGGAGACATTTTGAAAGCCTTTTTGAAATATTACTCTTAATTTTTGGAAGGCTTTCAAGAAGAGAAAGGGGTTGGGGATGGAGAGGACCACAGCTTTCTCCTGTCTGTCACTGGAGCGTCCAAACAGGAAGGGCTCCAACCTCCCCGCAGCGAGAACATACAGTGGGAAATTGCTTCAAGATACAGTAGGGCTCTCTTTCCCTAAACCCTACCTGAGCCGTAAACTTCTCGATAAGGGAGGGAAGGGGGAGTCCTGGGTGTCAAAAATCTGCATTGCCTCGAACCCGGAGATCTGACGGGTAATCCCAGGCCCTGCGCCTCTGCCTGGGCCTGGCTCAGGCCGCCCAGCCTCGCGCCCAAACTGGCGCCCCAAGTGGATCAGTGCCCTCCCCCCACCCTTTTCTAGGGCCACGGAAGAGGGTGGGGACGACACTGTGCAGCCACTGTCCAAGTCCAGCTTGGGCTGGCTTCAATGAAAACTGGCAAGCCCCGCGAGTCTCGCAGAAGTTTTCTTCGACCCTAATTCAATTTTAAAGCGGATTTTTACTATTAAAATCGCTGCCGAGCAGCACATTGAATTAATCTGACTGTACGGTTTTAATTACAGTGAGGCTTTCTCTACAAATCTGTACAAGACAGTGGCTGGCTCTGGGAGGATCTCTGCCTCCTGAATTCCATTATCCGGCCCCACGTTCCCCGCAGACAGCGGCGCGTGGGAGCCAGATGCGGGCGCGGGCGTTCCTGTCGCCCCCTGCTTCTGCCCGCCCTCCGGCTCCTGTCCTCCCCCGTCCCTTCTTTCACCCCAGCCCCGAGGGGAGCCCTGGACGCCCGCCTGTCTGTTGGCTGCCCTGAAATCCCCAATCGCCGTACTCGCTTTTAAACTCTTGGGCCCAAGACCTTTGTGCCCCCAGAGCCTCCTTCTTAAAATGACTCGTTTGTCCGGGGAGGGTGACCGCTTTTGTAACTTTTTAAAGGGTCCTCCAGCTTCAGTTTGGCAACACGATCTAGGTGTTTGAAGGGAAAGCAGGCTAAGGGACAGGGGGCAGAGGGGAGAAAGTGGTAGAGAAAACTAGTGGGAGGGCCACTAGGTTTGGGGTCTAGCCATCCCCCTAGGCCCCCAAGTAAATACAGGTGCAGCAGGCCCGCTGGCAAACAGGGCTGCTTTTATCAGCCTTAGTTTTGTTTGTTCGCTGAACAACTAACACTGTGAGGCAGTGGTCCCTAATGAACACGATGGAAAGAAAACTTGAAGAGAGGTAATCTCAAAATGAAGCAGATTCACACCCATTCTCTCTCCTGTTCACTCTAATTTTCCTTCTCTCTCAAACTCCCTTTCTTTCTATATCCTCTGCTTTTCCACTCTCTCTGTTTCGCCTCCTCACAGAATGTGGGAAGAAAGATGGTGAACCCAAATAGGAACCCAGATGTGTGTCCAAATGGACACAACTCTCAGTGTGTAAAGAAGCAAAGACTTGGAGCTCTGAGGGAGGGGCCTCACTTGACAGACAGAGAGGGAGAATTTTTGCTCTCTGCACAAAATTAGTGAAACCTACAGAAAAATACTATTTCATTCCCCTGGGTGGGATGGGGAGGGCTTTCTTTTCCTAGAGTTATGTAAAAGGGATTTTATTGTGAACAAAAGAAAAGAGGAAGGGCAGAGTTAGGGGAATGAGTTTGTTTTAACAACCCTCACTTCTAAGGGCTCTCAAACTAGTTGCCCTCTAAGGAAAGTGTTGCTAAAACCTAATAAATTACCTTTCCACTTATTGGGATGTTAGAAAATAAAGGGAATAAGAAGTGCCTATGTACAGGGATGAGCATGAAAAGCACCAGAGCATTGACATCTCAAGGGTAGTCAGGTACAGAACAACTCTATAATGAAAAATGG
This sequence comes from Physeter macrocephalus, assembly GCF_002837175.3. Classification (NCBI taxonomy): domain Eukaryota; kingdom Metazoa; phylum Chordata; class Mammalia; order Artiodactyla; family Physeteridae; genus Physeter; species Physeter macrocephalus. The sequence continues at coordinate 61,907,421 of NC_041218.1, forward strand.
TTTTCATTTCTTTTTCTGTTGTAACTGGAGAACCATCTAGGAACTCACATGATAGCAAGAGGATGTGCTCCATCCCAGGTTTTCTGAAGAGTTGTCCCAAACCTGGCTCTCCCTTAATGTTCAGGCATTTGCTGTGACTTTGTTATTGTTGCTGCTGATGAAGGGATGCAGGAATTAAAACAGTGGATGCTTCGAGGCATTTAGGAAGACGCTTGGCCAGCTATATTAACTCTTTATTATGCCTAAAAATAGCCATTTCCTGTTGATGCTTGCTCCCTGCCACTCCGGGCTGCATTTATCCTCCAATGGTCAGGGGTCCTGGTTTCCAAAGACTGGCTTGATTAAAGCTGACTTCTAACACCTCTGCCTTCCGCTTTCCCCAGCTACATTTCCCAGCAGGGCAAATATGGGGGGGTCAGCTTTGGTTTATCTGACAGATTAAAAAGACAAACAGCACCATTTATCTTGTTCTAATCTAAGTATTCAAACACTGTTGAGTTCTTTTTTTCCTGGACAGAGAGAAAGAAGAGTATTTGTGTATTATTAGAGAGTGGGGTCCTATGCTTGATAAAAGAGAGGAAGAAAGGGAGGGAAGGAGGAAGGCTCAGTATACAGCCCCAACCTCAGAACCCAGGAAAGTAGAAATATGTGTTTTTCCACTCCCACCCCACCCCAATCCATTCTAGGCCCAGCACATTGACTCTGTCTGTTAGGAGAGCTTTGGATGATCACAGCCTGGAAATGGGGTCAGGGAGAGGCAAAAGGTGTTGAATTTGAAAATCTGGTTGGACTCCAGGTTCAAAAAGACCTGGAAGAGGAGCCTCTAAGTTGGAACATCCTTAGTTACTAGTCTCCAAATTGGACAGTCTAGAAAAAGTCTGTGAAGCCCCCAGTAGGTACCACTGGCCCTTGTGGGCCCTTGCCATCCATGTTGGGGTTTTCTAGCTGTCTGTTCTTGGGCCCAAGACTGGATAGATGAGAGAGATGTTGTCCCCAGACTTCAGTGAGCCTCTTTCTGAGTGAGGAGTAAACAGGGACCACTTTTTAGTTGCATTTGGGGGAGCCTAGGAGGGGAGGGTGCTAATATGGCATTATAGTTTTATCACTAGAGAAAACAATGCCATATTATCAGTGCTTTCTGGAAGAGTCTGATACTTTTGACTACTCCTGAAGATGCCATCACTGGCCTGGGCTAAGAAAGGGACAGAAGCAGCTCTCGTGTGCCCCCCATGCTTTCCCAAGTGTGTGTGTTGGGGGAGGGGGAAAAGGTGCCTGGGTTTTCAGGATATCGAGCACGCTTTTCCTACACACATACACAAACAGCATTTTACATTGAATGGGGTAAAGACTAGCAGGAATTTCTTTTTCTCCACCAATGTCTCCCGTTGAGAAGGGGGTTCTTAGCATGGCCATGTAAATCAATACCGAGTTATTTCTTTGAATTCAAAGGCTATTTATCCAGGTCTAATTTCTTTAGAATTAATGTGATAACTGAGCCTAACTTAGCAACCAAACCCAGCCAGGCCCTGCCTGGTTTGAACGTACTTCTACAGCCCGAGGAGGCTGCAAACCCTCCACTGGCACCCAATCTTCCCCCTGACCTATGCGCGCTGCAAACACTGGTCCGTAGATAGAATGGCAGGGGACTTTCCACCCAAAGAGACTGCTCCTCCCACGGTGGCCCTGGGTGCGCTGACCCACGCGCAGGGTCTAGTGTTGGCAATCAGTTGGTATTTCTCTCTAAATAACACTGACGGCCGGAATACAAGCCCCAACACCTCAACGTCTTAAAAAGCAAAAGGCAGTTTAGGCCTCAAACCCTGCCTCTTAAAACTTTTTAGTGAATATGACCCTCACCTACTATAGGCCCTAAAAGAGACTTAGGTCTCCAGATTGCCGGCTTTACTTCTGTTTTGAATGATAAAAACTTCTTAGGCCTCACCTGCCCTCCTCCTCCACCCCCCAGGGCTGGCTCGGGTTCCCCAGCCAGCAAGACAAAGAGGTTGGAGCCAGGACCGGGCTGGCGGCTGGCGGCCAGCAGGGCGCAGGGGCCTGGAGCCCCTGAAGTGTGCGCCTTCGCTTCGAAGCCCTGAAGAATCCGGGAGTTCTTGACTCTCAAGGATGGGCTGGAGGGGCCGGCTGGACGAGAACAAACCAGGGGCAACTCGCCTTAGCTCATTACCACCGCCCAAGACACTGGGCGAAAGACTTGGCAGCCCAGATGCCAGTTCATTTGGAGAGAAGAGGCCGAGGGCAGCGGGCCCCCCTGCCTCAAGCAGCCACTGAGTGCCGAACTCCTCGCACCGAGGTTGGTGGCAGAGGCCACACGTGGCAGCCACTCGCCGCGGGCCACCTTGGCGCACTGTGTAGGACCACACTAGCTCTCTCGCTAGCTATTCCCAGGACTAGCTGGAAAGCCGGACGCTCAAGCCTGCAGTTTGGATTCTACCCTGCAAGCGCGCACAGAGACCTCTATCAAGCTGGGAAGGACCCCTCGCCCTCGTTCGCTCCACTCCCCAACCCCTGGCTGTCTGAGCCCATTCTGGGTCGCTCAGCAGGTCTTTACCTTACGCAAAAACTGCTGCTTCGGTGCAGCTGCATACTTGCTCCTCTGGAACACAGTCCTGGGATTTTATCCTCTATCTAATGGGGGAGGGATGAGAGCCCTGTAACTACTACTCGGACGATTCCAGCCCTCCGGGCTTCCTTGGGTATTAAGCAAACAAGAAAAAAAGAAAAAGAAAAAAAAAACAACTTTGCAAATAGAGGTTGCTACGCCCTGGATCTGGTGCTCAGTGCAGGGACCTTCCCGGGCCCGGCCACAACTCGCCCCGCTCGGGGTGAGGCCAGAGTCGGGGAAGTCGACGAGGAAAGCAGTGCACCTGCGAGCAGAAAGAGAGAAACACACATGTACGGAGGCGGGGGCGAGGGGGGGCCTTCACCGTGTTAACAGCAAGCTGCAGGGGATAAAGCAATAAAACTGCCACGTCTACCTGCTGGCTCTGAGGACATTACAAACAAGCTCGGCGCGCAGCCCGGGTGCACCGAGAGCGCGCCAGCGGAGGGGGGTGATCCTTCTCTTTTTCTGACTTTCCCTTCTCCACCCCCCCCCATACACACCCTACACACATCTCCCCCTTACCAGCCCACCTTTCATTTTCCTTGAAGCCTTTTTTGTTGTTGTTTTAATTCACTGCCGATTTGTAAACGCATGGATCGGGTTACTGGTTCGCGTGTTAAAGTGCACCTCTTGTTAAAAGGAGGGGAACAAGGCACACCACTTAAAAATGAATTCAGAGTTACTGAACCGGCTCCCGAGGCTCAAAAAGTTAAGCGCGGCAGGCTAGGAAAGGGAGGGGGAGAGGAGAATAAACGCTGCTGCCCGGGGAACCCTGGAGAAAACCCACTGGCAGCGAGTTTCAGGTCATCTGATAAAATGGAGGAAGGAAGGAAGGAAAGAAAGAAAAAGAAAAAGGCAAACTAGTCTAGCCACGCTTTGAGACCCGGGGCTGGGAGCTGGGAAAATCAATTAGCATAAGCTGCTATCGCTCCGCGCAACGTGTAAATAGAGTCCGACCTGCCTATCTGCAGTCACCTTTTCTGAAGTTACGGGGGCAAGCGGCACCACTAAATTCTCCATTTTTCAGGTTCCTTGGGTCACACATCCTATGGAGTCCAAGCAAATAGGGTGCAAAGAAGGCCTCCGTAGTTTTCCCAAAGGGAAACCCACACTCGTCCCCGCAACCTCTAGACACTTTGGCCCGGAGTTGTTAGATTGTACATTTCTCGGTGTGGCCAAAGGCTCGCGGCTTGGATCTATTCGCAGACTGAAAGCTGGCGCCGAGCCCATGGGGGTCTGCATGCCTTGCCCACCCAGTCCTGGTCCATTGGCAGTGCCGACTCCCGGAGCATCCCCGCAGTCCCAGGTCCCGGACCCGGGCGC
>NC_041218.1:61913863-61961050 GCF_002837175.3 Physeter macrocephalus
GCCCGCTCGCCTGGCGCCTGCCTGCCGGCCTCGCCCGGCCGGGCCCCTTCCCGCAGCCGCGGACCCTCGGCTTCCTCGCGGCTGGACCCGTCTCACTCCCTCGTCTCTGGCGCGCCTCTCGGGCCGCGCCTCCGGCTCGGCGCGGACTTCGCTCGACCTGTTGGTCCGCACTGCGCTCTCCAGCCCGCTGGGTCCGTGCGCCCTTTGCCTCCCTCCTCCCCTCCGGGTTGTGAACCGCGTTTGGCAGGACTGGGGACATTTCTGGGCCGGAACTGGGGAGCGTGTTTTGCTCCCCAGCCTAATCTGGGCGGTCAGTGGCCTACTTTGCGTGGGGCGCCCGGTGCGCTTCGGTGACCCGGGGAGAAGCTGGCGTGGCCTCCGGCTCTGGTTAAGCTGGTGACAACTGGGCTCTTTCCCGCAGGCTTTGAGGTGTCTCCCACACCCACCCCTAACTTGGCCCCCTCCCTTGGGTTTTCGATACACTGTCGGCTGCTCCTTTGTTCGTGGAGGTGAAGCCCAGGGCTCAGCACCCTTGGGGGACAAAGTTGCCGCGTGAGTCTCAGCCTGCTCGGGTGCTGGTCTGAGCGGCTCGTTGTGTTTTGTTTGGGGTTTTGGTCCCTCTCAGCAGAATCATTTTTGAACACACCGAGGGATCTTGATGCACCGGGCTTGGAGCTACTGACATCAAGCCAACTGGCCGCAAAATCACTAGGGCACTGTACACCTTAGGGCACTGTAAAGCCAGGCCGAGGGGCCCCGCTCCGCGGAGAGAGCAGCCGCCCAGCGGCGCCGCGCGCCCCAGAGAGCGGCTGGCGCCGCCTCCGCTGCGGCAGAGCTAGGCTGTTTGCCCCGGGGCCCAGGGCGCTCCCTCCATACGGCCACTGCGCATTATTAGAGACAGAGTCAGGGTCGGAAAGAGGCTTTTGCAGCCGCTGGGAGAACCCGGGCACTGTGAACCCAGAGAGGTCACGGTGGCGTGGGGACGCTTCGGCTTTGGGAAGCTTCCCAAAGCTTCCCAAAGCTTATTGGCTTTGGGAGGACTCGGCGCAGGCCAGGCCAAGCTCAGGGAGACTGCAGCAGTAGCCTCACGAGTGACCGCTCCTCTGTATCCTTTGTTTGCAGATCAACAAAAAACCACAGTGATTGAAAACGGGGAAATCAGGTTCAATGGAAAAGGGAAAAAGATTCGGAAACCTCGGACCATTTATTCCAGCCTGCAGCTCCAGGCTTTAAACCATCGCTTTCAGCAGACTCAGTACCTGGCCCTTCCCGAGAGAGCTGAACTGGCAGCTTCCTTAGGACTGACACAAACACAGGTAATTCCCGAGAAGCCCGAGTATTCCTGAAATGCTGACCCCACTTTCAGATTGGGCAGGGAGCACATCAGGAGGAACTCTTGGCCTAGTCAACCAAGGATGGAAGGAGCTTAATGACAAATGCCTTTGCTCCAGTTACGCATTTTCCTGGGACAACACAGTTTGGAATAAATGACCTGGTGTTGAATACTGGATTGGATTTGCACATCCTCCCAACCCTCGACGACCCCACCCCAGCCTAGTGTCCTTTGGCGACCAAACTGATAGTTTAATCGAGTCCTATTCCAGAGTAGAACAACACAAAAGGGAACAAGTAGGAGAAAGAGAAAAAGATGTTCAGGCCAGGAGACAGAATAAGACCCATGTTTCTTAAGGATCCTTTTGTGGGCCCTGGGACTTAATAAGGATTTCAACTCATTGGCATTGAAAGAATTATGAAGTGAAAGGGGGGTGTGTTAGCCAGACAGGCATAGGTTCCAATAGGATTTAGTAAGGGGACCAAGGTGCAAACTGTTCATCCTAGGATGCGTGATGTGAGTTTTTCTGAAAATTGCCATAAACTCAGTGGTTAAATCGTCCTGGTTGACTGGTTGATGCAGGCTAAGGTACCTCCCTGGATCACAGAACTTGGGAGCAATGGCAGAGCTGGAGATCAAAGAGAAACGTGCCCAAATTACAGCAGGTGAAGCCTCAGTTAAGTACAGTTGCTGAAGTTCTCCTGTCCTACTAATTTGAAAGACATATGGGGCATTTCAGACTTCACAGGAAGAGTTTTAGGCAGGTATATTAGGACCCTGGTCATAAAGCCAGGCTGCAATCACCTGTGGTTTTTGTCCTTGTCGATTAACTTAGCTGCATGGGGTGGTAGGCCTCATCTGAAATGGATGATCTTCAGCAAGGGGACTTCAGGTTTTATGAGACTCTTTCTGGGGAGTGATTCTGCGGTGCCTTAGAACAGATGCTCCTTAAGCTCTTCTTTTCAATTCAGCCTGCTTTCTCTTGCCATGTTGCCACTGGAACTGTGAAGGGATTCCTGCTACTCAGTAACTTGTATTCCTCTTGGAAAAGCAGATTCCTAAAGCTAAGTAATTTTAAAGGTAAAGGAAGCTGTACCATAGAATGTCCTTTTTTAAATACAGTAGATCTGGGATGTTGGCTTAGATATGCTCCCATCTTAGATTCCTGGTTCTCATTTAACTTTCAGGAGCCCTTTGACTTTTAGTGACTGCACTAACAATCATGACCACAGTTTGAGCAACATACAAAGTAGGGAATGAGTGAGGCACAGTCCCTAATCCCTGCAGGATTATGTCAGAAGAAAGATGCTCTATGTACAGTCTGTGGCATATGCAGTATATGCATAGGTATAGTCAAGGCATTTGGTTATAAATGTACAGGCTTTCATCTGTTCTTAGTCATTTGCTCACAGTACATGCAGAGATGCCAGACTATTTGAGGAAGTGCGTTCAGTTGGCTTTCCGTTTAAAACTACTCCTTTAGACTTTGAACCCAGCTATTTCATTCACCTTTATTCTTGTTTTATTCTTATTTATGCTGTTGTTTCAAACCTAGGCTTGCATCTAACTGAAGAGTTACAATGACTTTAGGTATCCGGACAAGATACCAAGTAAATGGCGGGGGTGGGGTGGGGTAGGGGAGAGGGGAGCGGCTAGAAAGAGGTGGAGGAAGGCGGGGTCTTGAGGGCTTGGCGTTGGCGGGTTTGTTTTTTTTTCTCCCAACTATAGGCACCGGTTCGATGTTTTTCGGGCCTAATGATCGCTGCTGCGTTTCGTTCCAGGTGAAGATATGGTTTCAGAACAAACGCTCTAAGTTTAAGAAACTGCTGAAGCAGGGCAGTAACCCGCATGAGAGCGACCCTCTCCCGGGCTCAGCGGCCCTGTCGCCGCGCTCGCCGGCGCTGCCTCCGGTGTGGGACGTTTCCGCCTCGGCCAAGGGCGTCAGTATGCCCCCCAACAGCTACATGCCCGGCTATTCGCATTGGTACTCCTCTCCACACCAGGACACGATGCAGAGACCACAGATGATGTGAGTTATCCGAGGGAAATCGATACCCTAGGGAAACGTCTGAACAAGGCAAGGAGGATCCGGGACCTGCTTGCATCTGCCAAACCGAGCCGAAGGAGCAGGCTTGGGGGGACTCTTATGTGTGGCCAGACCGTCTGGGTGCTTGCTCCCTCTCTCTCCTCTCCCTGCCCCTTGGTCTCTCTCTCTCTCTCTCTCACTCTTCCTTTTTTTGCCTTCCTCCTTCCTTCCTTCCCACCTCTTTTTTTCCTTTCCTTTCCTCATCTGCCTTTTCCCTTGAGCAGCCTCAGTAATTGATTTTGCATCTTAGAGAGAGAGAAGGAGAGATAGAGGGAGAGAGAGAGAGAGAGAGAGAGAGAGAGAGAGAGACTGGTTTCTATGCCAGCACTCCTGAAACCTCTCACTGTAAGGATATTTTCCCTTACCCCTTGGGATCCAGGCTCTGAGCCTCTTTTTCTCTTTGGGAGTATCCATCAAAACGAATTTTTTTAACAGACATTTTCCCCCACCAGAAGAATCTGCGCAAACATGGCAGCGTTTTTACTTGTTTAATGAGCTTAAGACATTACATGATGAAAGAGAAGCATTTCGGACTCCTGCATTTTTATTTACAATCCCAGACTGACGAAAGAAAGAAAGAACGAACGAAAGAAATAAAAAAAGAAAGAAAGAAAGAGGGAGGAAGGAAGGAAGGAAGGTGAAGGAAGGAAAGAAAAAAGAAACCCTCACATAACAGCCCTTCTCTAAGGAAAAATCAGCTATAAGATTAGAACGTTGCCACAGAGGGAACGCTGCATGTTTTATCAAAATGCAATGAGCAAGAATGATGATTTAAACAAAACAAAACAAAACCACTTTTCCCCCACCCCTACCCCCAAACCCTGAACTGGAATCAGGAAAGACAGAGGAAACAACCAAAATCACCATTCTATTGCTTTGACATCTTTACTAGGTGAATTGGTGGCATTCACTAAGCTAATAGGGACATTTATATCAAGAAACATTTCTGTATATATTGTTGAATTTTAGTTGTACATATACTTTGTATGTTTTTGTCTTCTTTCATATATGGAGTAAAAGCCACAAAACTCTGGGAGTGTCCTGTATATTTCTCTCTGTGTGTCTCTATCTCACCACCCCCTCCTCCCTCCCTCCTAGTATATTTTCTATCCCTCTTAAAAGAATTCCTATTTCCTAATATGGGAAACCCTATATATAAACATCAAATGCCTGCAAAGATATCAGTTTGCAGCACTAGCCTTTGTCTTAAGTACTTTAACATTAACCATGGATGTTTTCTCAGCTTCCTTTATATATTATATTTTTATTGTAACTTCTACACATTTATCTATTTAAAAAAATCATTAGAATGATCTAACCCCAGGTTAACCTCTAGACATCCAATAGTTTCCAGTGCTGATACTGAGTATTCTCCTTTCCCTTTCCTCAGCCAAAATAATACAACTGTATTTGTCTTTGTTTGGAAGCAGCTTTTTTTTAACAAAAAAAAGAAGAAAGAATAAAAGAAAAAAACAGAAAGTAAATGCACAGTTATGACTACTTCATGTTTACAACCCTTTGCAAGCTAGCTAGATAGGAAAATACACGATCCTGGAAGAAATACATCCTTCCGATCTTGTGGAAAGCACAGAAATAATGAAAATGAAAAGTCCTTTCGTCACACAAGCAGGAAGCCCCATACTGCGAGAATTAATGGCTACAGACCTGGGCATCCTTCAAATTATGAACCTTGAAACCACTGAGCCATTTATCAGAAGTCAATAGAGATACTCAGAGTGCTCCATATAATGACAGCGACATACAGTCGTGCAAAAGGACAGTCACTATAATTAGACACAAAGCAAAGACTACTTACCAATATACCCGTTCCTTTTTTTGTTGAGCAACTTCCACGCTCAGTCAGTCTTCAGAATGGTTTAAAACCGATCAGTCTTGTCATTTTCTAGCATTCGTATTGTTACATTAGGAAAAATGTTTTCTTTTCTTTTTTCCCCCTTCCTACTGTGAAACTTTGGGTTCGTAGCTCCCCAGGATCAATTCTGAACAAAGCCTCCAGCTGCAGTGCCATCCAATTTGAAGCAGACATTGGGGACAATTTAAGGTTTTTATCCACAAGAAGGTTTTTTTCCATTCTCTTAAATGCAGCCATAATTAGAGTAATTTTTCATGTAGCCCGCTGATTACAGCGTTTTTACCGTCAAAGATAATTACCTGTAATTTTCTTCCACTTTTAATACTAAAAAGCCATCTTTATTTAGATTCAGGAACAGGAAAGGCGAAACAAAAGAGGGAAATTATTCTGTTATTCATACACAAATTGCAGAGACGTAGGACCTAAAATTGAAAATTAACCAAAATTATAATGCTGAAAAGAATGGAAGAGGCTGCAGAAGTACAGCTGGTAGTGGGGCTTTGCTGAATTATTCAAATTACGTTAGAGAGAAAGCTACCATACATCGAAACCAACACTAATTTTTCTTAAAAAAAAAAAATTCACCAGACACATGCCAAACCACTGTGAGTGCATGGAATTCTGAAACCCAGAAATTGCATTTTAACGCATTGGAGGTGTTATCATGTTGCTCCTGTCTCGTTCTTTCTATCTCTTAATATGAGTTTAATTAAACAGGAAGTTCTACCAAGGGGTCCTCCCCAGAACTGGCTTTGGAATTGGGTTTCCTCTGGGTCCTCTGAACCTCAAGGGTTAACATTTTCTCTCTTTAGGATGTACTGACCCCATAGTAAAGTGATTCCCTAGAGAAGGGTTGGTAGGAGGGGCGTAGGCGAAGGCAGCGCCCAGTCTCGGTGCCTACTACGCCTCCCCACGTTCGAACTTCCCCGGAGTTCGAGTTCTAGAGCCTCGCTCTGACCATATTTTCCAAGTAAAAAAAAGAACAGTAGCTGCGGGGGCGGTGAGGGTGAAGGGGAAATTTTCATCTCGGCGCCAATAAGCATCTCATTATCTTTTGACACAATTTCGTCCAAAGGTTCCCGCTGTAGAAAGGCCTTTCTGCATTGGGGTGAGGGAACCAAAGATTTCTCAGGCTCCTGCACTTAACATCTCTAGCTGCTTCCAGCATCTACTGGGTCAGGAAACAGCGTCGTCTATAGATAGAACTGCACCGCTTCTTGCGAGGGTCTTCCTCGGGTGCATTCCTAAATCAAACTGGTTCCCTGGCTCCGCAGCTCGGCTCCGCGTCTCAGCCTATCGTGCCCCCTCCAACCCCAAGGTCGCGGCGTTTGGGCCTCGTGGGCGACAGCTCTACAATCGGCATCCCACCCCTTCCCCCTCCCCCCACCCCCAGCTTGAGGCAAAGGCACGGCAAAGCAGCCCTAAAGGGTTTCAGAGGCCAGTTATTCCGGAAACTTTCTCCCAAGTGGTGGAAGGCGTCAAAGGGGCTATAAAGTCGAGAGATTCAGACTACACCTGCTGTTGCCGATGTCCGCATACCCGTGATGCTAAAGGAGCACTTGTCGCGAACTCCGTTTGTTCTCTCAACGCCCCCAAACTTAAAATCATCGCCACATGTAAAGACCTCAATGGATTCGTCTAGGACTAGCTTTGAATAACAACTTTTCAAATATATTTTAGATTGGAATCTCCATACCTTACAGAAACCCGGTCCATTTCCCAGTCTCCAGTCACAAGCTGCACCAAATATCAACAGCACAGAAAACAAGAAAGACAAATCGAGTTCTTACGGATCCCATTCTCACCCAAATCCTTTTACTCACCAGAACGACCACCATTCTACTGTTAAGGGGGATAAAAGGCCAGAATTCAAAAACATCTCTAAAGCAAAGTCCCTAATAAATCACAGCAGCAACACATATACCTTGGAAAGTGTGAGAAGAGAAATATGAACTGTGTCTTGAAGTATGCAAGAAATAAAAACTTACCCCCAGTGAATATCTCTTAAGCAGTGATCAGGGTCTAGAAATCTATACTGAACAGAAGCAGAGGAGAATATTTTTCTGAGTCTCAGGGCAGAAGCTCTTTCTCTATATTCTTGGTTGAGTGAGCACATCCAGGTGTGAAATTGTTTGCACACCCCGGCACCTCTTATATTGCCAGCAAAATTAGCTGTTATTACTGTCACTGTTTAGTGATGGTTAGCGTGATACAAAAAAAAAAAAAAAAACTGCTGTAATCAAGACCTGGCGCATCTTTGCAAATTACAGATAATTGTAAACGTCCAGATTATGATAATAGCATCCTAATCCAGCCTGCAATATAATTATTACAGAGTGTTACATCTGAAACTGTCCAGTAGGGCTAATTCAGCCATTATTTAGACCCTATTTTTGCACGGCAAATGGGTTGCTGAGTTGAAAATGTACGATTGTAATTTCACAGGGCACTCAGTGAGTAATGGTATAGGAAGAGGAAAATACAAAAGTGAAATGTGAACAGTAGCGATCAAATCAAACCCTGAAGGACAAAAGACTGTTTGATTCATATGGAAAAAGAAGAGCGGGAATTAAGAAAATAGCAGATCAGCGGTCTGAAGCATTACGTGTCCAAATCTTCAATATGTGTAAGGCTGATGTGTTTGCAAGGGCTTCTACATCTGCTGCTGCCTGGAGTCTGAAATAATTTTCCTTTTTCTTTCTTTTTTTTAACTTGTCTTTCCCCCCCCCTTCCCCCTTCTCTCTAAGGCATTATCTTCGCTTAAAAAAAAAAAGTGCCCCTCCCCCAAGCAAAGACCATTTGTCAATTTCACCATTGTTTCCACCGAGGTAGCCTCAGAATGTGCCTGTCATTTGTTTATGAACATTTTTTAAAATGAATTTGCAATCTCTCTTGTCATCAGAGCAAAACGCCCTGGGTGTTTGTAAGTGTTCCTAAGCTTCATCTCCATTCTCTTTCACTGGGAACAAGTCACTGAGAGTTCTAAAGGATATTAGCAGAAAAAATATTAATTGCTGCTAATTAAATAAAACCGGCTGGGAAGCTGTCTCCTCCACTCGGCTTCACCGGCTGTTGGCTTTAATCCTATCACTAACTTTTATTAATTAACACTCGCCTTCTCATGTAAACCAGTCCAGGTGATTCTTTTGCTACAAGTCACTGATGTACTTCTTTCTGTATTCCAGAAAGTCTGGTATTTTTGATAAAGAACTGTCCTTGCCCCAGATATGGTTGTAAGAGAGCAAGGTCAGTCTCCTTAAACTATGGAGGGACCAAGGAGAGAGGGAGTTGGAGAATTATAGCAAGTGAGTCTGGAGAGAGGCTGGGGCGCTGTGCTGGTTCCAGAGTGAAAGCAAACCTTGGGTTCCAGCTGCTGCCTCCTGAGGATGCGGAGGATGAACCCTGGCCAGGATGAAACTTCTGGAGTCCAGTTCTGGTTCCTGGTGAGGATGTCCTGGTCGGGGACACCTAAAGCCCACAAATTCCCAGGAGTTCAATTTTCCCACCATGAGCACAGAGAATTTCCTGGGCATCTTTTCCAGCCTGTAGGACGGTGTGTGATGATTCTCCCTGCTCCCACCGCCTCACAGACCCTGGAGCTGCCCAGCCAGGGCCACCCTGCAGGGTGGCAAGCAGGCTTACTAGCTCCTGTGAATTTAAGGGCAATAATGAAATGTCCCCTGTTTAGTGACCCCTGTTTATAGATGAAAGTTGAGTCCATATCCTGCCTCTTCCCCCGCCCTCTTCTCCCATCTTGCAAACGACAAACGGCAGAAATAGTCCTTGAATGACAACAAGCTTTCAGTGGCTTCTTGTCGCCTTTCCAAGAAAAAAAAATGCTTTAAAATAAATCATAGCTTGGGTACTGTTTACCGCCCTTCACTTCCACCTACTTCTTAAAAAAAAAGTACAATAGACTGTGCATTGTGGAGATTTGACAGAGAATCCTTACTGAAACTTTGTGTGTCTGCGTGTCTGTGTGTGTGTGTGTGTGTGTGTGGAATGATGTTATGAAGCCATTTTTTCCCCTTCCTGTGGCGAAAGGTCGTAATGTGTGGTATTTCACGGTTTTATATAAATTTTGGTTTTGGATGTGGAACAGACTCAATAATACGTGCGATTTTGGCAAAGAGACTCCTTCGGATCCCCATAAATCAGAAGTAAATACGGAGTCCCAGCGAACAAAAGAGCAGAAACAATGGCTGCAAATCAGGACTCTCTTCTCTTTTAAAGAGAGATTCATGTAAATTCCCTCGGTTCCTATCTTTACGGTTAGAGCTCGACCTATAAAACAGGTTATTACATTACAGTCGGCAACCCTGGTTGATTGAAAGGGAAGTCTTCCCCCGCCCCTCCGCAGTCGATACTCTGTGTGTATACTTTCTGCCCTGTACCACAGGGGAACCTAAAGCTTGTCAGATGCAAAAGAATACGCGGATGCGGCGGGGGTGGGGCGGGGGTGGGGGGAAGGGGCTGCGTAGAAAAATATGTAGCCAATCCCATATGTGCTACCACTATTTGGGCTGTTTTCGAGGCCCAGAGTTCGCTGGGACCATGGAAAAACCAAGTACAGTGTGCAGCACTCGCAGGCAACCTGGGAGCGCGAGCCGCAGCGCCCCCTCCCCAACCTCCCGGGAGGCGGGAGCCTCCGCCCAGCCGCAGTGGGAGGGGGTGCTTAAGGGTGGAGGAGAGGGGTGACCGCAGGCGGATCCGCCGGTGTGGCGCGCTTCCCAGAGGTGCCGGAGGGCGTCTGTCCTCAGGGCGTGCCTCCGGGGAGGGCTCGAGAGCTCGGGGTTGGCGGGATACCAGCGGCCAGTGGGAGGCGCGCGATCCGAGGGGTTGCGGGACGGGGCGGGGAGGGGGTGACGGTTGGGGAGCCCGAAAGGTCCCTCTCTTCGAATAAAAGGAGGCGCTGGGGGGCGTGAGAGGGGCAAGGGGCAGCGTTCCAGGAGGCATCCCTCGCGCTTCGGTCTGGGGAGCTCTGGAGGCCGAGTGGTGTCAAGGTCGGAGTAAGCTTCAGAGCGCGCTGGGAGGAGCCGAGCACCGCCTGGCCTTGGCGCGCTGTGGGCGACTCCCAGGACGGCGCGGCCAGGAAGGCGCGAGCCGTGGGGCGTCCGGTGGGATCAAAGAAGCCAAAGGAGGCCAGCCGGCGCGTCTGGGATTGTGGGATAAGGGGCGGGAGAGAGAGGATTGGCATGGGCGGGGAGATCCTGGCCTAGCCTGTGCCTGTGTCATCGGGAGGGTGTGCGTGCGTGTGTCGGTGTGCGGGTCAACACGCTCCTGCCCGAGGCCGAGACCTGGGTGGATCCGAGTGTGGGTGGACAGGCTCCCGGGTGGGTGCCCCAACCGGAGGGAGAGAGAGGGAGCGAGATCAAGGGCAACGAGGTCTGCGGGTTCCTCTGTGTGTGTGTGTCTCAGGCCCTGTGGCTCAGCACTGGAGCCGCCTGGCACCCACAGGAATGCGGCTTCTCTCGGCTCCCCAGGCCGCCCCCTGTTCCACAAGGAGGTGGCCGCCAGGAAAAAGGGGGGGGGGGAGTAAGGGCAGAAATCCGCCTAGCCCAACGCGAGCCTCAAACAAAGGCCAATTTATCTGCTCTTTTACAGGATGGCCCAGGAGGCTGACAGGGCACCGAAGAATCATACTGGCCCTGGCTGCCAGCATGCCCTCGGCCTCCTGGGCTTTGTGAGGTGGTCTGAAGATGGGGATAGGAGCTTGGGAGTATGGGGGGCGCGGTGAAGAAACCCACGGAAAAGAAAATTAAATCTTGGTGTGAGCTTGATATCTCGGGAGCACTAGACTGAGAGCTAGGCAAGTGGGGACCGGAAGGGGCAGGCAGAGGTCAGGAGAGTGGGGTCGGGCAGACCGGGACTATGCAGGGGAGTGGTACATGTTTATACTAGATATAGGGATAAACAATGGTGAGAAGGAGGGAGGGCGGGAGGCAGGGCAAGGGAGAGGAGCATCACACGGATATTTTTAGCCTTTGCTGAGGATCTGTTATTTTTACATCCTTGGGCGCAGGACTGCAGGGAGTTAAATTCCCTAGGGAGAATCCCCGCGGTGCCAGGGAAAACCCGCTGCAGACTGGTTTGCCAGAATATTTTTGTCCACGGCTCCCGGACCAAGTTTAAAAAAAAAAAAAAAAACCGCGCGAGAGAAGAGGCCATTGCAAGTGGAAGAAGTGAGGTTAGCACAAGAGAAGGAATCCTGAGAAGGAATCCTGAAACCTAGTCTGTCCGCGCGGCGTTATGCCTGCCCGCGTCGCAACGAGGCTCTGGTGTCCTGAACAACAAGCAGTGTCAAGGCTGGGGGTGGCGGGGTGGTCGTTAAAGAAGAGCTTCCCTCTTCTTTCCGGGAAGAGTCCGAACTCGCGCTTCCCTCCGCTTGACCGCGCCGGCCGATCGGGGGTGGTAGTGAAGGGATCCCCTTTTCAAAGCAGGAAAGAGGAGGGGAGATGATGGGGACGGCTGGAAAAATATCTGCCCTCTCCACGTGTAGAAAGGTAAAGAGTGTGCTCCAAGCACATTCTTGCCACTCAGGCCCCCAGTGGGTGCGCCCCCTCCAACCTTCGCGAACACGCACCCGGGGGCGGCGAGGGGTGCCAGCGCAGGGGGAAGCTGGCGCTCGGAAACCGCGCTGCGGGGGGGAGGTTTCTCTCAGCCGGATTCACCAGACGTAAAGCGCTGGCTCCCGGTGTAATGGAAACTCCCGCACGCCTTACAAGCCAAGAATGGAAAGCAGGAAATGGGGCCCTCTACCTTTCCCCTCATCCTCCTGTTCTCTGCCAGCGCAGAAAACAAAGTGGGCTCCGCACGGCTTTCCCCCAAGCGCGTCGCCATCCGGACCTTCTTCCGAGAAAGGAGGGCTGGAGGGGAACGAAGGGGTGGGGGGGGGGGACGAGAAGCTTCGAGAAGAGAAGCGCTTTGGGGGTGGGGGAGGAGGAGGGGTCCACAGCCTTGGCCGCGGCCCATGCGCCGCCCCGGAGCCAGGCAGGGTGCCTCTCAAGACCGGCAAACCATCAAATCCCCCCAAGGTCTTTCTAAATTGGCAGGCTAGAAAGGAAAGGGGAAGAGAAGGAAGGAGATGAGGAGAGGAAAGGAGAAGGAGAGAGAAAGAGGAGAGAGAGCACACAGGTAAATTCCCCTCAGGGCACACAGCGTGCCTTTTCAGGTCTAGTCTCCCAATCCTGGAAGAACCTTCTCAGAAGTCCTCAGATGACAGGATGTAAATTTTTACGTTCTAATCTTCCCCCCACGCCCCCACCCCCGCCCAAGAAAACTATTTTGTCAAATTTACTGCTGCTGACTTCCTAGATGTAAAATATATCTCACGCATCTTGTAATTTCCAACAAACGATTTCCCTTGGTATCCCAAGGAAACAGAGTCAGGCGAACTAAAGGACAGTAAAAAAGACACCCACAGTTCAGGCCTGGGAGTACAGCTCTAGACCCGGGCTGTAGCTCTGGTCACACTGTTGATGTCTGTATGCAGAGGTGCAGGGAGAAGGATGCGACAGAGGCCAGGGTTGCTGCAAGTCCTTCCTCTCTGCCCCAGAGAAGCCTTCACAAGAGAGAAATCCCTGCAAACAGATGCAGTTTCCCATCGTTTGGAACCTGTTTTGCCACTGTCTTATGTAAAAGCAAAGGAGAGAGAGCTCCTTCCTGAAAAAAACCAGAGCGGTAAAGAGGATGAAGGAAGTAATTTATGTTTGGAATATTGTCTCACACGATATGAAATCAACACGGGGCCACAATACTTTCCTTCCTTTCCTCCACCTCATAATTCCTTCTCTTGGCAGAACGAATGCATCCCCCCTACACACACATGCCCTGCTTGGCCTACTGATTTAGGTTCATCATTGTTTTCAAGTCCTGTGATCCTTTCCTCTTGTGAAAGAACTCGGATACATTTATAATCATACACTGAGTCCAAGGCACTACCATTTGCCACACTGCAAACATTTCAGGTTTTTTAAAAAATGTAATAGAAGGGGAAATTTCTTTTTCTTCTTTTTTTTTCATTTTCTTATCTCTGGAAGCTCCCTTTGAAGGGAGTGTAATTTGTCTAATTGCTCTGGCAATACACAGAGGCTGATGGGGAGGGGGGCAGTCTCCACCATAATTGCTTTGAGCTTAGAATTCAGAGTGGTTATTGAGGGATTTCTGCTGCTTTCTTACTCACACACAGAGAGGGAGGGCTGTATTTAGATTCCGGCATTACTTTCTACCTGAAACAATTTGGGGTTAAACTTAAAATTATCTAAACGTTTTTGTGGTTAGGCCAAAAAACACCTAAATGTATATTATGTGGCAGTACTCTAAACAGGCCACATATGTATATAGACATATAAAGTACAGCATCCAACATATACACATCTACAGTTCTGCATCTACACAGCCCCCAGTTTCTGTTTTCCCTTTTGCCTTGTTGGATCTCTGCAGAGTTCGTCTTCCTTTAATTGCCTGCACAAAATGTCACTAGCCCATTATAAGTGGGGCAAATGGAGTATTTTTTAGAAGCATTTTGCTTTCATGGTCGAAATAATTTTATTTATCCAGAATATACAGTTTAATTCTTCTATCTACACTTATTTACATGGTTAAAATAACATTGAAAAAAGTCTTTTGAAAATTTGAGGTCATAGATTTCAAGGCACTATTGATAGTGTCCACAGTTGCGCAAAAAAAGTTCGTCTGTAAAAAAAGGGGGGACGGGGTCCTTTGAAATGCAATAACTTACATGCAAAAAAAGCTTTACACATGAATCTTTTTTGTTTCTGTTTTCCAAACTTCCCCATATGAATTCCTTTTTTTAAAAAATGATTTTCTAAAACAGCAAAAACACAGTAGTCCCAAAAAAGACAGCAAGAGAAAGCGGCCAGTCTAATAGAGTGTCCCGGAGGCCAGCGCCAGCGGGTGCTGTAAGGAGCCGGGCGGCGGCAGGTGGGAATTGATTGAGCTGGCCGCGCTCGGGTACCAGGAAGCCGAGTTCTCCAGGTAGCTGGACGCGGGGGACTGGTTGGAGGTCGGAGGGTGGGCATGAGGGTGGTGGCTGAGTGAGCGGGACGAGCCCTGGGGCTCCCACACCGCCGGAGACTGAGGCGAGTTACACGCCATAGGGTCGCTGGAGCTGGGGCTGTGCTCCGGGGGCATCTCCCCGTTTTTCATGATCTTCTTGATCTTGGATCTTTTGTTCTGAAACCAGATTTTCACCTGGGTGGGAGAACAAAGGCACACGTTACCAGGACACTCAGAGGCTGCCCGCGCGCCTCCCCCAGGGCGGCAACTGGAGGCGATTTCGGCCCCCAGGAGGCCAGGCCCTGGTGTCTCCCCGCAGCTCTTGGCCCACGGTCAAGGGGCTGGGCCGGGGGGCAAAGCCTGCATCTCGGGCCCCAGAGGGCGCCCTGTTGGCTGCTGCTGGGGCAGGAC
Organism: Physeter macrocephalus; assembly: GCF_002837175.3. Classification (NCBI taxonomy): domain Eukaryota; kingdom Metazoa; phylum Chordata; class Mammalia; order Artiodactyla; family Physeteridae; genus Physeter; species Physeter macrocephalus. The sequence goes on from NC_041218.1 coordinate 61,928,585, forward strand.
CCCCAGGCTTTTGTCTTTTGTTGGGGCCGGGGGAGGGGCGCGAGTGTCCGCGGCCGCGAAAACGCACGGGTAGGCCTGCGCGGAGCGCCTGCAAAGCGGCGCCGCGAACGTCTCCAGAACAACCGCCAGGGTCCGGTGAGCTAGGGGCGCGGGACCGGCTACGCGCGCGCGCGGGCGCGCGAGTGTGGCGGACAAGGAGCCGTCTCCCGGTTCCCGACCGACCCCTTTCACTCCCTCCTCGGCTCCGATGACATTCTTTATTCTTCCAAAGACCCCCGTGGGGCTGGAGTGGGAGTGAAGGGAACGGGAAGATCCAGGGCAGATTTCCCCGTACAACCGCGCCCTCCCACCTCGGAAGGACAGGCTGCTGCGGCCTAAAGCTCCGCAGGCGCAGGGCGTGACCCGTCAGCTCTTTCGGCTGCAGGCGACGTTCCCGGTTTCCGCGCGGCCTAAGACCACCGAGAGCCCGCCGGACCCCGCTCATACCGAGAGGCTCTGCATTGTGCAGAGAGCCAGTTTCTCAAAGCTTCGAGAGTGTCCTAGAAACAACCCTCCCCTTGTTTCCAACCTAGGAAACCGGCCCCTCAACGCCCGAGGCTCGAAGGGGTGGGGCTTGCATCTCGGGATGAACGCGGTCTCCATCTCTTCCCTACCGTCGCACGGCGGCGACACCCGGCCTGACTCCTAGAGGGAAGGGCGCGGGGTGAGTGTCTTTTTGTCTGTTTCTCGCGGGCCCTATTGAATCGGCTCCAGCCCGCCGGGACCGAACCCCGCGGCCAAGCCAGGTTTGCAGCCCAGGCGGGGCTTTGGCCCGGCCGCGGCCGGATTTACCTGTGTTTGCGTCAGTCCCAGGGAGGCGGCCAGCTCGGCGCGTTCGGGCAGGGCGAGGTACTGAGTCTTCTGAAACCTTCTCTGTAACGCGGCCAGCTGAAAGCTGGAATAAATAGTCCTGGGTTTACGAACTTTCTTTGGTTTGCCGTTCACCATCCTCACCTCGGGCTCGGCCACTTCTTTCTCTAAATAATCAAAACAGACCCGGTTAGAGTTGTCGGCAGACAATGGCCCTTTTGCAGAACTTGCAAATACAGTCCTTGAATTTATTACCACGCAGCCTTCACTCTTTTTTCCCCATATCACCACCTTTGCTTCACGAGACCCCTCCCTCCCCATCGTGGAAAAGCCAGGTAGCCTGATTAATTCCCTACTCTGTTTATTCAGGTTCTCCTGGGTTTGTGCAAGGCGCCTTGTACAGCACAACTCCTTTCTCGGCGTCCGGGATTTAGCCCTTGCAGCGGTTCCTGCTTCACCCGGATACGTTTTCAAGCCCACCCTGTGTTCACCGACGCTTCTTGGGTGAGTCTGGCCAGCCGCTCCCGGGGATTCAAGGGGGAGGCCCTGGGCCGTGGCCCCCCTTATGTCAGCGTCTGTTCGGGCGCCCGCAGAGGCCAGACGCATGGGCAGGGAAGACGCTAACCGAGGTCTCCAAAGTTCAAAGACCCACAAGCAAACTATGCTCCTTCAATTCAGCAGCAAGCCGTCCGAGCCGCCGCAGACAGAGGGCCGATTATGCAGCCCCCATAATCTCCCTGCAGATCTGCGAGGGCACAGATGTGTCTGGTTTCTTTTACAAATAGACTTAATAAGTTCTTGGCCAAAAGAAAAAAAATCTTTCATTTATGCACGAAGTTCAGAGACACTGAAAGGAACGAAGACACGCCTCCCCCCGCCACCCGCCGCCCCCTCCCCGCAGTCTTTTAAAGTTTATCAGGAGTTATAGTTCCAATACAATTTGAAAAGGAGTCCTCGGTGGAGTGTTTTCGTAGGAAAGGGGCGGCATGTCAGGACGAATTTAGCAGAATTGTGAGTATAGACTTGGGAGAAAAAAGACTCTCGGAACGCGTGTTTTACAAACGTGCCCTGGGGCCACAAGTCCCCTTTCACAAAAGTACCATCTTATCAAAAGTGCCCATCTCTTCAAGGGGCGGAGAACCTCTCCTCAGAGTGTGTGTGTGTGTGTGTGTGTGTGTGGCGAGCTCCTAGGAGAGGAAGGGTGGAGGATGAGGGCTGTGGTCTCGATTCTGCCAGAGCAGGGGATGCTAATATTAGCAGGATTATTAATGTGCTGGTGGGAAGAGATCAAACCTGACCAGCAAAACCTCTCCTAGGAGACCTCATACCAGAGTGTGTGTGTGTGTGTGTGTGTGTGTGTGGCGAGCTCCTAGGAGAGGAAGGGTGGAGGATGAGGGCTGTGGTCTCGATTCTGCCAGAGCAGGGGATGCTAATATTAGCAGGATTATTAATGTGCTGGTGGGAAGAGATCAAACCTGACCAGCAAAACCTCTCCTAGGAGACCTCATACCTCTCTTACTGCCCAAGCTCACTAACCCTCTTAAACTCTCCAACTAAGTTTCAAGACAGACGCAAAAGGAGATGGGAAGGAGAAACAAATTGTAGGCACCTAAGGGAGAAAGGAAAAAATATTGCTCCAATAACGTGACCCTTCAGCAACCCTCCTCCGCCTTCAAGTGGCTTTTTGTTTTGGGAAATGCCTTGGAGAAACCGCAAGGCTCTCGGCGCGCTCTTCCTCTGGCGGGCTACAGCTCTCCGGCCCCCACCCCGCCCCGCGCGCTCCGGGTACCCACACCACGCTGGCTCGCGGCTGCTCTCACACTAATCCCCGCAGAGTCTTTGAGGCAGCCTTCCACTCCCACTCCTCGAGCACGCTTACCCTAACATCCAGCAAATAACCTTCCGTTCATTACGTAAACGCCGCTCAGGCTGGTTGATTCTTTCCTCTCTCCACCCCTACCCGCTTTCCAGCTTCGCCGGCTGCCGACCGGGCAAGCTGGGAATCCAGCGGCTGAGGGGTCGCCCGAGGGTACCAGAGAGGAGAGACGCTGGTCCGAACTCCCCCGCAGGCTTCTTCTACTAAGAATCTCTAAAATGCTGGCTCGGGAACCTCTCTTGGTTGCAGAGTCCCGTCCCCCACTCCCTTCCGCCGGGTGCGCCCGCACTGCAGTGGACGGCGCGGCCCCGGATCTCCCACCGCATCTCGCTCCTCCCTGATCCTGGCTCCCCCTGTGTCGGTCCCCACCCCCAGCCCCCGTACCTGGCTGGCTGGTGGCGCTCGGGACGCGGTTGTAGGCGCCGCCGTACTGGTGGTAGGGGCTGGCGTAGCTGTAGTCGGCGTAAGCTTTGGCGGGGTAGCTGCCGGCGGCGCCGTTCACGCCGTGGTACTGGTACTGGTAAGGGTTGAGCGCTTTGCCGTAGGAAGCCGAGGTAGGAGAGCAGTAGCCATGCGGGGCTCCCCCCGTGGGGCTGTAGTAGTCGGAATCGGTAGCCGACGACTCGGGCAAAGTTGGCGATTCCTGAGACGGATGGTGCATGGCTCCGGACGTCTGGAATGGGGCTTGGAAGTCGCCGGATCGGATGCTGGGGACCCTTCTGTCAAACACTCCTGTCATCGCTCACTGGCGGCGGCGGTTGTCCTTGCTGCTCTGCGGCGGCGGCTGCCCGAGTTGGCCGTGGGGCTGCTCTGGTCTAAGCAGACATGGCTGTGGGAGCGAGGGAGGAGGAGGAAGAGGAGGAGGAGGAGGAGGAGGAGAGGTGGCGGCGGCGGCGAGGAGGAGGCTGGGAGTCTTGGAGGCTCTGTCTCCGGCAGGCTGACTGCTGGCTGAGGCGCAGCACAGCCTTGGTTAAATCCTTAATTGCGCGCTTACGCACAGCGGGGTGGATCGGGTTCCATTGGCCAGGGCCTCAGGAGCTGCAGCAACACCCTAACTCGTCCAACTAGTTTTAGCACAACAAAGCATTGCTTAAAAAGAAGAGGGAGAAAAAATGAAGGGGGGTAGTGTGTGTGTGTGTGTGTGTGTGGGTGGGTGGTTGCTTGCTGGGGGAAGAGGGGGTCCTCAGGCAATCTGTTTTCAGTGAATACTAAAGACAACGCAGAAGCGCCAACACGCAGCTCTGTACTGTCTGGAGACAATGTGTTACAATCAGCAGCCTCAGAAAGTGCACATGTTTGGGGGATGAGGTCGACCACGGTCTTTCCATGCTCCTCACCTCCCAGCCATCCTCGAGCTGCATCAGGGGCGAATGTGGATTGAACACTAAAGCGGGGCGGGGAGCAGGGATGTGGGATAAAGGTGAGAAGAAACTGATGAGAACAATATTTTTAGTGGGGTACTGGGAGCCAAGCTGTAATTTACATGTGTTGAAAATTTGTGATTTGGGAAAAGACAGACAAATTTGCAGCAAGCACTTCCTTTGCCCGAGATGAGTTATTTCTCAGACAAGGGCGAGACAAGGATGCTCAAGAACGCACTCTTAATGGCAGAGAGAGTTCCTGCAAGCCCAAATCCCTAACATGACTTAAAAAAATCGCTCTTAAGTACAAATAACTTAATGACTCCCAAATTGCAGGTCCCCAAGAGGAGCGGGCAGCCCCACATTTTGTTTGATATTCTAGTCTATTTGGATGCTGCTGGAATAGAGGATCAGTAATTCTGTGTTCAGTGGTCAAAGATTCCTGCAAAACTGAATGGTCTACTTATGACTTGTCCTCAGGGGACTAATGGGAACCCCAAGAACACTGGGAAGTAGACAGATAAAAGTTCTTTGGGGAAGTTGGGTGAAGCCCATGGATTTCCCTCTTCCAGCTCCATGGAGGTGGCACCGAGGGCCTGCTTTTCCATTTCCCACGTCCGGATTCCTGTACCCTCAATCCCTTTATTTCTTGCAGTGAAAGCATCGTAGTTCATATGCAAAGGGAGAAAAGGCTCAGGAATCAAACACTTGGTATTTGGGATCCAGAGTTTGCCTTTCACAAAGTGTCACTCTTGCTCTAGTGGTGATCTAGCTGGGAGTTTAGAAATTTAACATTAATCAGTTTACCGCTACCCACTTCCTCTCCCCTCAAATAGGACACTCCAGGAGCTGGATCCTGATTTGGGCCCTCCCAGCACCTTCCTCCAGGGGTTCTAAGACCCAGAACCTGGGAGCTCCACCCGACATCCAGGGTGGAACAGTCTGGCTTCTCATCACCGCCTCATCCCTCCCCCGCCCCACCCCCGACCCAACCGAAGAAGAAAACGTCTACATTAGTTGTGTCTAGTCTTAGTTTAGCCTCACTTTGGCTGTGGAGCTATTTTGGCCCAAAACAGGCTAGCAGGAGCCGAGGGGTGGGGGCGGGTCCGGAACTCGGAGCAGGAGGCCAGCCTTGCTCCGAAACTCCAAAGCGGAGCAGCCACATGTGCACCAACTCCCTGCCTCTGGGCGCCGTAAAACCACAGCTATTGTCGCATAGCCCTCCGGGGGCAACTTCAGCTCTGGCGCGCACAGGGAAGGGAAGGTGTGTGTCACGGTGTCCACAGCGCCCCTCCTCCCACACCCGCCCGAGTCCCTGCTTGCGGCCTATGCCGCCCCAGACTTCTCTGAGATAGAAGTTCGGTTAAACAGAGCCAAGGCTGTCCGCCCATCCTCACCCCATGCTATGGATGTCAGCACGGCTGTTCACCCCCTAGGTTCTGGCTGAGAAGGACCACAGGGCTTCGGGGAAACACTACAGACCGCAGCAGGCTTGCAGCCCTGGCCTCTGCTCCGGAGAAGTTCTCGGCGCCCATCGAGTCACCTTACACGCATCCTGCCATTTAATTACACGAATCGCTTCCCCAGAGCAATGCCAGGGATGGTTCAAAGCGCCTCCCGGTTCGGGGAGCAGGCGGCCTTCCGCAGCACCCCACCGCATCCCCGCAGCCCCACCCTGGCACTCTCTACTCTTTATAGATTTAAAAGTTATTACGTGGCGGGAAATGAGGTCAATACCGTTATGCTAAGTTGGATGTTCGTAGCAATGTCCTTAGACCTTGCTGAGAAGGCAGATTCCAATCTGGATGGATTGGAAGCCGCAGAATTTGGACAAAATTTAGAAGTTCAAAATCCGGTTGAAAACACAGTGTTACAATGTTAAATTCTTCTAGACCTTGCTAAATTTCACTTTTCCTCCGACAAAAAAAAAAAAAAAGACATTCTTTCCCATGTTTTACACAAGACAAAAAGGAGTGGGGCGAAAAGGAAGGATTTAACTTCTTTTTCTCAGTTCCTAAAGTGGTGGCCCTCATGCCAGACTCCGAGCCACTTGTGCAAAGGCTTCTGCTGGGTGAGGCCTCCAAACCTGGGTGTGTCTCTGAAGGTCCAGAGCATCGACTTTCTTGCTTTGTCCTGCTTCTTTTCTAGGTTGACCCCACTTCCCCCTACCCTTCCTTTCCTTAAAGGAAGCGGGAGGGAGAGGGAGTGAGTGCTAAGTTAAAAGGAGCCCGAGTCTGATCACAATATGGTCCCATTTCCTTTCACGTTAGAGTCATTGTGGCTTTGTGCCCGGCTGGCACCGGGCCTGGCGGGCGCTTCGGACCCACACTCTGGGCGCACACGTGTTGGGTATCCCGGCTGTCAGGGTAGCAACTTCTGCTGGTACTGTGGTGCTTGTGATAGCAAGGCTCAGAACTTGGTTTTAAGGCCAGCGGGATGGACGCTGTTACCTCTTTCAAAACCCACTGACAGGCCCAGCCACGGAGAAACAGGCCCACGGCTTCAAACTTCTCCAGAAGTGCTCTCCTCACGGCGACACGTAGGAAGAATGTGAGTAATTTCATCTCCTAGTAGCCGAATTTTGCAAAGGGCGGGAGGCGGTGGAGGGGAAACGGGGCCTAAGAGTAGTGCAAGTCTTTACCACGAGCGCCACCCAGTGTCCGCGAGGAGCAGCGTGCAAATGGCAAAAGCTTCCCAGGCTCACAGCCCCTGTGGCTGGACAACGCCCGTGTGTCCTGGGGTTCGAGTCGGCTACCACGTGGCTTTCCTTCTCTCCGCTTCCAGCAGATCTTTCTCTCCACTCCCACGCCCTTTCGTTCCTTTATGTTACTCCGTATACATTCACACTCTTCCTCTCCCCCTCCCCCCCTCCAAGCGGATCACTTTTTTTCTGGGTTTTAGCACGAAATCCAGCGATTTGGGGGAGTACCATGCTCTGGGATGACTGGAACCAATCGAGGGTGACCCTTGTTTCCTAGACAGTTCTGAAGAAGCAGGCTCTCCTCTAACTGGATGAGGCGCTGGAGAGACTGAGGGTGATTCACTACTCCCGGGAACCGGAAAGATGGTGCAACTCTGAGTTTGCAGGGCGAGTGCTTTGGAAAGGCGTGGCAGGGGAGCGGGGGAGGGGGGGGAATCATTTTAATAGCTCCTAACTCAGTTTTTTCCCTCTGACCTATCTGGAAATCTGCTTACTCATAGGTGTGCCAAAAGTAGAGCATCCTTTCCTTTGGGCTTGAAGCTCAGACAAATTACTGCACCTGAAAATATTTAGTTTATAAATTATGATCTTTTTATTATGGACGCTACTATTTTATTTAATTAAAAATTGTACTCATCAATTGGATGCACGAAATTCACGTAGATAAAGGACCTCCATAACATGATACTAGCATATATGCAAACTTGATGTAAACAAGTCTTCTTTATTTTAGAATTTTTTAAATCCGTGGACTACCTGTCTTAAAAGTCCTTTCCTTGGTTTGAGGTTTATTTTAGCTTTCATTTGCAGTGCTTTATCCATTATTTTGTTTATCTGTCCAGCGAAAACTGCTCTCAGAGCAGTTCACTGTTATTATGTCTTTATTGATCACAATCCATCTAGAGTACTTTTCATCCTAGAAATCTCAAAGACAAACACAGCTGTTTACATCATATGTTTTGTGGAGATAGATCTGAGTAATTATGTTATTTACAATGGAGCTTCATTTTTCTTTGAGCTAGGGCACGAAGATCATTTAATAACTTAAGGTAAGAGCCCTGAAATATTCAGTTTGATGTTTGTCTATAAAAGACACATTTCCATGAATTGCGATGAGATGAAAAAACAGGAGTGATGATTGCAAAAGTGGTAAAGTCTTTAAAAAATATCACAAGTTGTTGGTCATTGGTTTTGGCAACTCAGCTGAATGGCTTTTGTGTCTCTTGATAGAGAGCCAGGCATACTGGCTTGGAACTGACATTCAGAGGTGGTTCATCTTCTGAGTTAGCAAAACTGTTTAATTCCCCACCGAGGTTTAAAGTTCTTCCCATGCACTTGTGAGGCTGAACTAACTAGGCCCAAGCCAAGATGCTTTGGAGCCCATATGAATTGACAGTGAGGTCACCCAGGGAGGGAGGTGAGGGAATGGGGGTGTGGGGAGGTGATGGAAAGGATAAGTAAAAAGAAAGATTCCTCCCATGCTGAAATTAATTACGGTACCCCCCTGCCCTCAAGAAAAATGTGTTTGGAGTTAAAGAGCATCTCCAACAAAGAAATCTCAAAGGATTCACTAGCAGGCAATTATATAAATATTCTGAATAAATTAAAAATCCCCAGAGGGGGAAACTATTTTCTGCTTAATTCCAAGCCAATAAGACTTTTCAGTCTATTTCCAAACGATAGTGCAGATCATAGACTTTGGCAGATTTTGTTTTTATAATTAAGACATTAAAATGTGTTTATTCATTTAACTTAAACATAACTGCTTAGGAAAAGGCCTTGAGTATCCACTCAAATCTATTCTCTATGAGACAAATTTAATATACCACAGCTGAAAACACTTCAAGTTCATCTAAGTAGGAAGTAAATGGGATTATATTATTATAAGTCTTTACAAACTGAAATTGAGTCATATTCTTCCTCCTAAACTCAGATTTCATCTTCTTGAAAAGAAGGTTTGGCTGTGATACTATTTACAAAACCTTTATTCTTCTTAAAGATACATAAATTCCAATTAAAAAAATACCCCTTGTGGAGTTAAAAGAAAAGTAATTGGCAGACAGGAATTCAGAGCAATGATCCAATTTTGGCAAGGAAATAGCAAGAGTGAAGCTTAAGTCATTTTTAATAACATTCTAATTCCAAGATCAGTTTAGAATTTTAAAGTTCATTGATCCTAAGCCACTGTGTTTTTATGATCTGACAACACTGTATGCAAAGGTGTAAAAAATCACTTCTAAAGTCAAATCCATTCAGATTATTCAATCACTGTGAGCTGGGTTAAAACTTGGCCCACAAATATATGCACTCAGGTAGGTAATATAGTTTTATAGATATTTTTGCACCGTGCCTTAATTATATCATTTTAATAGATTAAAACAAACAGCAAGAAAATACAAAACCTTTCTGTACAGCTGTGTTTACTACCTTATACCTTTTGTAAAGAGAAAGATTCTTAAATAGGCAACCCCAGCCTGAGATAAGAGGTTTCCCTGCTGTGTTACACAGCATAATCAGTGGAAGGCACAGTGCCCACCTGGACTTGCATCCCTCTGTGCTCCTGCAGAAGAAAATAAAGGCAACAGGAAGCAAAAGTCAATAGCTTTCCAAGTGAAGTGTAGCTGACGCAGCAATGGAGTCCTTTTTTAAAAAAATTGTGGACAGAAAAGATACATTACCCTTCTGGTACCCAGAATCTTAGTAATAGTCAACTTACATAGACCATGAGCAGTTAAGCAGAATTTTTCTTTTGCAACACCAAGTCTTAGTTTTATCTCTCCTTCTCAACACAGCAGACTCTTAGATGGTGCATTTAGCAAAGTATTGTAAACATATACATTCATATAATTTATTGCTGCATCCTGGCTTACAACTTTGGGTATGTGACTGCAGGTTCCCAGTGGTTTGAGTGCATTTTCTCAGTTTTACCCCTGAATGATGTATGCATTTCAATTGGTTACTTCGGAAATCAGGGAACACTTTGGCTGCTACTGCAACTTTTCAACAGCCCTCATTTTGCAATCAACATACTATGTGTCTGCATGTGCTATTGTTAGTTTTCTTTCCTTTTTTTAAAAAAAATTTATTTATTTGCACTATAGTTAGTTTAAAATTGGGTTGGAGGAGTGGGTGAAATGGGTGAAGGAGATCAGAAGGTAAAACATCCAGTTATAAAATAAATAAGTCATGGGGATGTAATGTACAGCATGGTGACTATAGTTAATAGTATTATATGGCATATTTGAAAGTTGCTTAAGTGCTCTCATAACAAGGAAAAAAATGTAACTGTATGGTAATCGATGTTAACTAGACTTACTGTGGTGATCATTTTGCAGTATATACAAATATCAAATCATTATGTTGTACACCTGAAACTAATATAAGTATCAATTATATCTCAATAGAAAAATAAAACGGGGTTTAGGGATATCTGGAATTTTACTTACAAGTTCCAGGAATGCTTGGAACTGTAGAGGGAAAAGATACTTCTTTTTTATGAAACTCTGGACTTCAGCTAGCCACAGAATATAAACATATATTGTATTAAATCCTCTCCTAGGAAAAAAAGAAGTGAAGATGGAAATCAACAAATTAAATAAACGAATAACTGACACAGGCTAGAGTAGCTCTATTCATACATGAAGAAATTCAGAATATACTGTGGATGCACTATTCCTTCCCTACACTTTTCCCTTGCCTCTTTTGTTATTTGAGTCTCTCGCTGCTTCGGGGGTGTACTGTCATAGCTTTTTCACACTTGCTGTTTAAGAGTTTTAGACACTTTCAGGGTCATGTTATAGAGTAACTGTGCTAGGTTGCTGGTAGTTAACTTACATAGTAAACTTGGAGAGGATAAGGAGAATTTTTTAGCATTGAGAAAAAGAGATGAACCAAAGAGTTCATCTTTGCTACAGTGATAACATTTTTAATAAAATTATTCCTGAAACCAGTCAGTTAGGTGTAAAACTGGTGATTTTAGTTAATTTAGTAATTAAAATCACCTGGTAATTTCCCCTTAACTTACAAGAACAGTGGAAAAGATTGGAAGAGAAGTAGAAGGATGAAAAACAACAGGATAGAAACAGCCAGGCATTAATGACCACTCTTCTGTCTCTGAATTAGAATAGTCATTGGGGTGGCATTTAGGAAAAGCGTGTGTCCACCCAAGGATTGTTTTTTTGGGAGCACTTCCCAGAGAGTTTGCAATAAATGGGGTAGAAGGTGCTAATGACAGTTGTGTTCTTTGTGAGTTTCTTTTATTGGGTCATTAAAATTCAACGTGGCCCTAAATATCACAGTTTAGGAAAACATTCTCTAAGTTTTCCCAATATGTTACTGGGTTCCTTTCCTCTTCGTAGTCTTATGGTGAACATTTGGCATGTCTTGTGCAAATTTTATAGACCTTTAAATGGTTTTTCCCAAAGGGATTTCATATGTAATTCACTTCTCCTTTCGCAGTAGCCTTGAGAAGTAGCTATGTCAGGCTGTTAGGGTTGGTCTTCAACTGACATATTTGCCTTTCCTTTAACTTGGACTTGCTCATATTCCATATTGGCACTCTTACCCAACCCTTTATTGGCGGATTTGAGCCATGATGGGGTGGCACTGCCTGCCAGCCGCTACTGTTGGGACTGAAGCACCTGGCCTTTGAGGGCTGGTATAAGCGGTGCCAAGTGAATGTCCCTTTCCTGCCACACTATGCCTGGGAGTATCCAGGCATGGAATTTTTGGCTCATGTGGGGCTGCCGTCTCTCCTTGCCTGGCCTCATCCGTCTTTCCCTCTTACTGCCAGCCTTGCAGTGTTCCCTTTCTCCTTGTGCTAAACATTGCGCTTGCCTAAGCCCCTGCCCCTGTAGGTTAGTGGGCACATGAAGAAGCGACATGCCTGACTCAGCTCTCCCCTGCCCATGGAAGACAAGCTGCACTCCAGGTGGGTGGGCCAGAGGGAGGTAGCGCTGGCAAGAACTACGGTTAGGGACTTTATATTTGTTTAGCTCTTTAGAAATGCATATCCACTTTCAAATACATCTATTTTGAATAAAAGGTACTCCTTGAATACCTATTTGACAGATTAGTAAACTGAAGCCTAAAGAGTCTACTTTTATAATAATAATACCTTGAATTTGCTTAGAGTTTTTTTTTTTCCGGTACGCGGGCCTCTCACTGCTGCGGCCTCTCCCGTGGCGGAGCACAGGCTCTGGACGCGCAGGCTCAGCGCCCATGGCTCACGGGCCCAGCCGCTCCGCGGCATGTGGGATCTGACCGGGGCACGAACCCGTGTTCCCTGCATCGGCAGGCGGATTCTCAACCACTGCGCCACCAGGGAAGCCCTGGTGTTTTAAGCTTAAAAAAAGCGGGTTTCATGATTTAATATTTACCTCCACAATATTCTTGAGAGGTAACTAGGGCACTGAGAAATCTGACTCCCTGACTTCCTATTTACACTACATAAACCTCTGCTGTTACCTAAGGTTAGTCAGAAATTCCCATGGTTAAAATGCTATCTGGGGGCTTCCCTGGTGGCGCAGTGGTTGCGCGTCCGCCTGCCGACAACAGAGGAAGGCCCGCATACCACAAAAAAAAAAAAAAAAAAAAAAAAAAATGCTATCTGTATACACACACCAAAAGTTGGTCAAAAACAAATTTGGGGGCTTCCCTGGTGGCGCAGTGGTTGAGAGTCCGCCTGCCGATGCAGGGGACGCGGGTTCGTGCCCCGGTCCGGGAGGATCCCACATGCCACGGAGCGGCTGGGCCCGTGAGCCATGGCCGCTGAGCCTGCGCGTCCGGAGCCTGTGCTCAGCAACGGGAAACGGGAGAGGCCACAACAGTGAGAGCCCCGCGTCCCGCAAAAAAACCCCAAAAAACCAAAAAAAAAAAAAAAAAAACAAATTTGGTACTCTTTTAATATGTAAAATAAAAACATTCATTAGGCATTTACTGTGTGCTAATTGCTTTGCATATATTTTTTTCATTTCTTTTTAAAAAATTTTTTATTTTTTAATTTTTGGCCGAGTCGGGTCTTAGTTGCGGCACGTGGGATCTTTCATTGTGGTGCGTGGTGTCTTCGTTGCAGCACTCAAGCTTCTCTCTAGTTGTGGTGTGCGCGTTTTCTCTCTCTAGTTGTGGCGCGCAGGCTCCAGGGCGCATGGGCTCTGTAGTTGTGGCGTGCAGGTAGTTTGTGGCACACAGGCTCTCCAGTTGAGGCCCCCGAGCTCAGTAGTTGTGGCACGTGGGCTTAGTTGCCCCGCGGCATGTGGGATCTTAGTTCTCTGACCAGGGATTGAACCCGGGTCCCTTGCACTGTAAGGCAGATTCTTTATCACTGGACCACTAGGGAAGTCCCTTCATTTCTTCTTTACAACAGCCTGTAAGGAGGTGCCTTCATTATCCCATTTACATGGAGGAATGTGAGACAGAGAGGTTAAGAATCTTAATTATGCTCCTGTGGCTGGTAAGTTTATTGCATGGGGGAATCTTGCAAAACTTTCAAAAAATTTCCAAAACTGGAAATCCTCTAACCTGTGGAAAATGAAATCAAAGAATTGTGGCTTTAGTTACCAGGACCGCCAGGGAAGTCCCTGTAAAGGTTTGTTTGCATCAACAATTTCCTTTCCTTAAATGAACCTCACTTTTCTTTAGGATACAATTGCTGGTTATTAACCTAGGAAGCTGAATTGAGATATGATGTAAATCGGGGTTTGGGAGTCCTTAGCATTGGAACCAGGAAAATTCAGGGAAAGTTGCTCTAATAGAAAGCTTAATTTCGTAACTGATGTTAAATGGCAATGAACAATTGGTCCCTGGAACTAATGACAGTCTACATAAAACTGAGCTGGAGATCTCATTCTACCATTTGCCTCCATTCCTTTCTTTCTTCTCCTCCCCCCTTCACATTCACCTATGTATCTCACACATCTATCTATAGACTAGGCTAACAAATTTTCAGTTTCTTATCAAAGTTATGTGTAAGGTGACCATATCATTCAAACCGGGACACTTTTGAAAATGAAAAGGAGATGGTAATAATTAACCTAGGACAAAAGGAGTAAGCTGGAATTGTCCTGGCCAAATCTTGATTTTAGGGTATACTTCTGACATTCCCCAAAGTCTTTCAGGAGGCCGTCTTGGTAAGTCCTGTTCAGTAGCCTGACATCATGGAAATTTTCATGGTAGGGAGAGCAGAGGTTTTTCTAGATGCCTTGGGGTTGAGCTACTGGGCCTGTATCCAGGAGGTTAGGGATGGTCAGGACCACCAACTGTGGTTGTGTAGGTTGTGCGCTGCACAAGGGTGCCATGATGAAGGGAGAATGGGAACGAAAATCCAGCCTGTACCATACTTGCCCAGCCATATATCCAGGAGAGGGGCTGTATCTGCCCCAAGAAAGGTGCATCTGTCTCTAGCTCACACAGACACCACATAGACTGGGAGAATCCCTGAGTACAACAAAGTTCAATCTTTTGTGTAATTTTTCCTAAGTGTTGACTCTATATCCCTTATTTCATTTTGATTATTATCTTTTTAACAGTCTTGGCAGAAATCACGCCTCTATATTTAAAAAATCATTTAATCTGAGTCTCCCACATAATAGAAAACTTCAGGGAACTGAAACCCGAGGCTTCCAAATGCACAAAAGTATACGGAGAGATTTTGTTTTCTTTCAAGCTTGGACCTTCCTAAAGCGTTTCAAAATCTGGTATATAGAGAGGATAAATGCTTATGCCTAAACTGACCTTGTGTTAAAGGGCCGTATTTCTTTTCTTCTGTGAGGTGTGACGTATACAAAAAAGATATCTCTCTTACTGCCAAGGTTTCTTCAAAGAGTGAAACTTGGAGGACTATTAACATTTCACAAAACTTTGAAAAATGTACTCCGTGCCCTTGTAAAAGAAATGACTATCTGGTGCAATTAATGTTGGACCATAGACCCAAAGAACAATGGATGTTTCAAACACAAATTGCTCTTGAGAATCATAGTCCTATTCTCGGCTTGAAGACGTTCATGTAGGAAATTAACAGAGAATTTTAATAAAATCTCTTTTGATAAAGGAAATTAGATGAGGAATGCCAGTTTGTCTTTTAAGTTGCTTGAGCACATCTGTCATAACAGACATTGCCCCAGATTGTACAGCCCTTTCCTTCTAACATCTCTTAATGTTAGTAGAACTTACAATGCCATAATTTCCTTTTATTTTTGACAGTGTTATACTATCTTTATAGACTTACGCTGACAGCATTTCATCTTGACATCATTAGATCATCTCACCTGACTTTTGCATGGTGCACATCATTGCATTACGGTGATGGCGCTATACAATTACCAGTGAGATGAATAAGGTATTAACATGATTACTGGAAAAAAAAGTTAGCACATACAGATATAGCATTCTGCATTTGAAAGCATATTATAGCTATTCATTAGTCTGCCCAGTGCTCCTGGGATCCTGCGAATCTTACTATTCTTTTTGTACCAAGTAGGATAATGAAAGGGAGACAAGATTACAGGACCAGGCACTGGCTGAACTTTTCTTAACTTCTTTGACTTTTTTAAACCTAAAAAAGTTGGATGTAAAAATTTACAGTAACTAATCACTGTCTCTAAAGGCCAGACATGTGAGAAATTTTCATTTAGAAATTCTACTTTTCCTCTTTTCCATTTACATGATTATCATGGCAATTAATGAGAATCAATTCCAGGTTTTGTGAATGTTGGTTGATATGTAATCTGGAATTATTTAAAGCCTCCATATTAACAAAATAGAATAGATTTGGTCTGAGAAAAATCCCTTAATTTTTTAACTGAAGTATAGTTGATTTACAGTGTTGTGTTAATTTCTGCTGTACAGCAAAGTGATTCAGTTATACATATATATACATTCTTTTTTATATTCTTCTCCATTATTATGGTTTCTCACAGGGTACTGAGTATAGTTCCCTGTGCTATGAAGTAGGACCTTGTTGTTTATCCATTCTCTATATAATAGTTTGCATCTGCTAGTCCCAAACTCTCAATCCTTCCCGCCCCCTTGGCAACCACAAGTCTGTTCTTTATGTCTGTGAGTCTGTTTCTGTTTTGTAGATTTTGTTCATTTGTGTCATCTTTTAGATTCCACATATAAGTGACATCATATGGTATTTGTCTTTCTCTTTCTGACTTAGTATGATAATCTCTAGGTCCATCCATGTTGCTGCAAATGACATTATTTCATTCTTTTTTATGGCTGAATAGTATTCCACTGTATGTACATACCACATCCTCTTTATCCATTTATCTGTTGATGGACATTTAGGTTGTTTCCACGTCTTGGCTATTGTGAATACTGCTGCAATGAACATAGGGCTGTATGTATCCTTTAGAATTATAATTGTGTCTGGATCTCAGGGGTGGGATTGCTAGATCATATGGCAACTCTATTTTTAGTTTTTTGAGGAACCACCATACTGTTTTCCACAGTGACTGCACCAACTTACATTCCTACCAACAGTGTAGGGAGTTCTCTTTTCTCCATACCCTCTCCAGCACTTGTTATTTGTAGACTTTTTAATGATGACCATTCTGACCAGTGTGAGGTGGTACCTCGTTGTAGTTTTGATTTGCATTTTTCTAATAATTAGTGATGTTGAGTATCTTTTCATGTGCCTGTTGTCCATCTGTATGTCTTGTTTGGAGAAATGCCTATTTAGGTCTTCTGTGCACTTTTCTGTTGGGTTGTTTGTTTGTTTGTTGTTGAGTTGTATGAGCTGTTTGTATGTTTTGGAAATTAAACCCTTGTTGGTCGCATCATTTGTAAATATTTTCTCCCATTCTGTACGTTGTCTTTTCATTTTGTTTACGGCTCCCTTTGCTGTACAAAAGCTTGTAAGTTTAATTAGGTCCCATTTGTTTATTTTTGCTTTTATTTCTATTGCTTTGGGAGCCTGACCTAAGGAAACTTTGGTATGATTTATGTTTGGCAAAAAATAGAGAGGGTTTTGCCTATGTTCTCTTCTAGGAGTTTTATGGTTTCATGTCTTATATTTAAATATTTAAGCCATGTTGAGTTTATTTTTGTGCATGGTGTGAAGGTGTGTTCTAACTTTACTGATTTACATGCAGCTGTCCAACTTTCCCAACACCACTTGCTGAACAGACTGCCTTTTCTCCATTGTATATTCTTGCCTCCTTTGTCTTATAGTAATAGACCATAGGTGTGTGGGTTTATTTTTGGACTGTCTATTCTGTTCCAATGATCCACATGTCTGTTTTTATGCCAATAACATGCTGTTTTGATTACTGTAGCTTTGTGGTACTGTCTGAAGTCTGGGAGGGTTATGCCTCCAACTTTGTTCTTTTTCCTTAGGGCTTCATTTTTCATCACTAATCAGGAAATCATGTGGTCAAAGGCTGATACAGAAACAACTTTAGAGCTATAGAAATTTGGATCATTGAAAAGCCTCAATATTTCCATCATATTTTTTCTAAAATATTTCACAAAGGTAATGCCTTACCAGACTTGGGAGACTTGGTATTATCTGGGTAGGCGAGGATAGGCTGATTGTCTTTTCCTAAATCCTACGAGTTACCATGATATCCAATTTTAAGGTGATAAAATAAATTGGTTGTATGAATTGGTCAAAAGTTTTATAAACTTTCTGAGCCCCAGTTTTGTAATTTGACTAATTACAAAGAAAATATTTATTGTAAAGATTATCACGATGGTAAAATGAGATGACAGATGTAAATCTCTTGGCTCAGAGCCTGGGCATAGTAGACACTTGATAAAGAGGAACAATTACTATAACTTGAGAGAGCTTGACTGGCCTGGGAACTAGGGCAGAAACTTTGGTGGCTTGGGAGCGGGACTTCTCAGGGGACATTTCTTCACTCTTGGCCCCTCTTCTGCTAGGTTTATACTGCTAGGATAGGCAGTATTCCAGAATCTCAGGGATTATTATTTTACTTGGCCACTCTCTGCAATGATTCAGCAGTGAAAGGGAGCAGCGTCAGTGGATGAGCCTGTGTAGATGGATCAGAACCAGTTTGTCTAACTTTGACTAACTAATATTATTTTACCAAATCTTTCCCCACCCTCCTGTAAAAGGAAGAAACCAAATGAGAAGAATACAAATTTTCACTTTAAACGAATAAAGTCATAAGTCCTGGAATTATACATATGTCCATATATATTAACTTATTTACCATCACATCAATTTTGTGACAAACTAATATTTTTAATCAACTGAGCTTTTTTTTTTTGAAAGTGAGGTTTTTTTTTTTTTAATTAATTAATTTATTTACTTTTGCTGTGTTGGGTCTTCGTTTCTGTGCAAGGGCTTTCTCTAGTTGCGGCGAGCGGGGGCCACTCTTCATCGCGGTGCGCAGGCCTCTCACTGTCGCGGCCTCTCTTGCTGAGGAGCACAGGCTCCAGACACGCAGGCTCAGTAATTGTGGCTCATGGGCCCAGTTGCTCCGTGGCATGTGGGATCTTCCCAGACCAGGGCTCGAACCCATGTCCTCTGCATCGGCAGGCAGATTCTCAACCACTGCGCCACCAGGGAAGCCCCTCAAATGAGCTTTTGAGGTCAGGAATACTGCATCTTTTATATCTTATGCACAACTTCCAGTCTTTCCTTATACTTTTGGGATTTACTCTTTCCTTTTCACTCCCAGCCTACCTTATCCTAGGTCCTCCTTGTCTCAAGCACTGCTATTGCAAGAACCTCCAATTTCAGTCTCTCTGTGTTCCCCTCCACCAGGCTCACCCTCAATCTGCCTCACCAATGATAGCTATTCCCTGTGAGATCAAGCCCGAACTCCATACCATGGCATGAAAGGCTTCCACAGTCTGGCTCTGACCCCATCAATCCAGTATATTTCCATCTCCTTGAGCTCCCCAAACAATCCCATTTCTTCAGTCAAGCAGCTTTCCTCCTTGTTTCCTGATCATAGCATGTATTTTCCCACCATCTTTGACTATCCTGATACCAGCTGGGGCTCAGTGTGAAAAGCAGAAGTCATTCGCGATGTTTGAGGCAGCGAGGGATTTCATACAGGCAGTTGGATACTTACAAAAGTGTCAGAAGGGCTGAAGGAAGAGTCTAGGCTGGGCCTCCAAGACGACCCCTGGAGCATCATAGAGGCTGCTAACAGACAGATTTAATTCAGGAAACGCTGCAACAATCCAGGGATCAGAAACTACTGCTGTCACTGCTGTTGCAGTTGCCTCTTAACCAAAGAAGCTGAGGAAAAAACACCAGAATGTGATTGAGGGGGAAAAAAACAAAAATTCATTTCCATAACCTGTAGCTAGCATAAAGAGCCCAAAGGGGTATGAAAATGGCCTTTCCTTCATGTCTGCTTTCTACATGGAAAAAAAAAATGCATGTCTTTGCAGCCTGAATCCTCGCTGAAAAAAAGTCTTCCTGTACATGAGGGAAACTAGAAAAATGGTGAATGGAGTTTGAGAGAGCTAGTCCATGGTTTTAACACCAGTGCTTGCTTCCTTGCTTATCTCTCCTAGACACATGATGTATGATATCATGTATAACGTAACACCAAGGTCTGCCTTCTTCCTTCTCTACCAAAATTTACTTATTTCAAGGCTCAGTTCAAACGTCTCCTCCTCCAGAAAATAGCAAGCAATGTCAATGGTAGATCTTTATACTTCCTAGTCATCCTGAACCACATTGCAGAGATGGTAAATATGTGGTTCACATAGCCACACCCTGCCTCCATATACCCTGACAGTCATCTCACTTGAATAGCAAGATTAAAGCACAAAATTTACTCGGCCTGGAATTGGCCTCAGAATCCTTCTTATCACAGTACTCAAGTCAGCCTCAGTCAGCTGATAGGTGATAAAGGCATGGCTCCTGCCCTCAAATGGGTCTTCCCTTACTCTTAAATCATCCATCTCTCTGACTTGCCCACCCACGGAGACTGTCAGTGTCCTGTTTCTGAGACAGCTCTTTTAGTGCTGAGATTTTTCAGCACAGGAGCCTATTAATGCACATGAGCCTAGATTCTTCTTCTCTTTTTCAAACCTCTCTTCTAAAGTCCAGTTATATATCTTCAAGTGGACATTTCAGTTGATTCCATAATTACCTCCAACTCAGGCAGATGGACCTTATCATCATGCTTCTGATTTTCCTCTTTCTTCGAGGAGTCCAAAATTCTCCCAGTCACAAAGGTGGAAAACTTTGCAATCAACCTTGATGACCCCTTCTCCTTTCTTTCTGTAACAGGGATGATATTTGGGATGGGGAGGATGTTAAACTGATGTATTTTATCCTTGGCAATCCCTAATTCCTAGTTGAGCCACAGATCTCACACCCTTGTCTGGCCAATGTGTACCTTAGAGTTTTCTCCATGGTCTCAGAAAGATTTAGCTTCTACCTGTGGTGGGTAGGCTGTGAAATTCTGCCCTAGGGTAGAAGAGAGATATGACATAGAAGAGTTTAAACTGAGAGAAAGAGGAAAGCTTTTTTAAACGGTTGAGTAAGATTCTGTTGTATATATACCACATTTTCTTTATCCATTTATTCATCCATGGACATTTATGTTGTTTCCTCATCTTGACTCCAAGTCTTTTCTACCCCATTGCCATGATGTCACATGAGCCTTACTAACAATGGGATGCCATCTTGGTGAGGAACAGGGAGAGAGAGAATCTAAAGGAGCAGCTTTCAAAAAGAGATTGAATTATTGCAAAGTGACTTTACAACAGGGAGACTAAGACACTTGAAGTTTTCTTGACCCCCAGAGTCATACTTAGAGCAGTGGGGTCTCATGAGAAAGATAAGCTTGGTCATAGGAAATGAAGAAACACATTTTTTTCTTTCATATATGTTGTATATTTGAAGCCCTGGTTCATTTCTCCTTCTGTGGAAAGATTGCTTGCGAAAATGGCTCAAATTTTCCATCCCTCTCTGCTCTACTCCCTTTGTAATATGAAGTTGCAGCTCCTCCCATCAAGAAGTGGAATCTACTTTTTGAATCTGGGCTGGACTTGTGACTTTCTTTGTCCAAAACTTGGTAGAAATCATGACATGCCAGTTTCAAGCATAGGCCTCAAGAGGCCTTTCGTTGCTTCTCCTTGCTCTCTCAGACCTCTACTATCACCATGAAAATAAACCCTGGCTAGCTTGCTGGAGAAGAAAACCACATGAAGACTCAAGTCAGCTCAGAAGATGTCATCTTAGATCAGCCAGCCTCCAGCTGATACAACGGATGATTCATGAGTGAGCCCAGCTGAGATCAGCCAGGCTTGGCCCAGCTGAGCAGAATCCTCCAGACAACTCATAGAGTCACAAGAAATAATACACAATTATTTTAAGCCACTAAATTTTGCGGTGGCTTGTTATGCAGCAGTAGCTAACAGATACACCTATAGAAGTACTACTACCCACTGCGTCTTTTTTTCCCTGTCACTGTGTCACAATACCCACCATGTCTTCTTACCTTTTAGTGCTTTCCCTCTCTAACACATCTTGCAAATCTAAGCCAGATCAAGCCTTTTGCATGTCTTTCTTTTCCTTTGAGTCCTGGGAATCAAAATAACTGATATTTGACACCAAGTCACTCTCTGATTTTATTTCCAAGGATACTATTTCCTCCTCTTGCTGTGACCTTCAGTACTTCTTGGCCCTCCTCAGTCACTGTGGTAGCTCCCAAAAGAGCTTCCCCAGCTGGGGCCAGGGATGCAGCTTGCTGGCCTGGCATGTTCTGTGTGCTCTGCTTTGTACCACCCTCCCCCAGTCCTGTCTCTGAAGGGAAGTTTTCCTGACAGAGTTTATATGTACCCTTGATTAGAGGGTCTTTTCAGTGACAACAGCTCAACCTGGAGTAATATGGCCTGCCATGGCTATAGCATTGTACCCTAAGACCTTTGAAAGGATACCTGAACTTCTAGTCTCTCAGCTAAATTATCAAGGAAGTTGGAACAAGAAGAAAGGGCTGGATACATTGGAGCATTATTCAGCCTTAAAAAAGAATGAAATTCTGACACATGCTGCAACATGCGTGAAACTTGAAGATGTTTTTCTGAATGAAATAAGACAGACACAAAAGGGCACTTATACGAGGTACCTAGGAAAGTCAAATACACAGAGACAAAATGTAGAACAGTGATTGGCAGGGGTAGGGAGAAGAAGGCCATGGGAAGTTATTATTTAATGGGAGTAGAGTTTTGGTATGGGATGGTGAAAAAGTTCTGGAGGTGGATAGTTGTGATGGTTGCACAACAGTGTGAGTGTACTTAATGCCACTGAACTGTACATTTAAAAAGAGTTAAAACAATAAGTTTTATGTTTATTTTACTAAGTAAAAAAATGTAAAATTAAAAGAAACACACAGTGAGGTACCACATCACATGCACTAAGATTGCTATCATAAAAAAGTTTTTTAATGGAAAAAAAATGAAGACTGTCCCAATGAGACCTTCGAACTGGCCAAGACTTGGCTCAGGCCTCTAAACTCTCTCCTAGATCCCTTGAGACTTTGTTTTCCTTCTGGGCTTGAGAGTCTTACTCTGTGTTCTGATGCAAGGCTTCAGCCCAGAGCCGCTTTCTTGTTTGGGTACTTTCCCATCTCTTCTCCACTGAGTCAACCCCCCTCATCTCTTAGGGTCCAGTTCATATCCCATTTGCTGTACGAAACCCTCCCTGATCACCACCCTAATCTTTCTGTCCTTTGAGCTACCCTTGACCTTATTGTTTGTGTAATTAGTTAGCCCTTTTCATAAACTGTTTCACATTATTAAAATCTTTTAAATAGCTCTTTGTATTTTCAGATGTTGATATCCACATCAGCATCTATTTATCCTGTGCTAGATCCTCACTACCCACGTCATCTATACGTACTTTTAAAAAAGGAATCAAATTTTGTATCTCTTTTGTTCTCTTATAATAACTGATAAAGTGGGCCACGTATAATGTTGCTCAATAATGGTTGGTCAGTCATTTGATTCTGTGTTGTTCCTGCTCACATAATCTTGACAGAGCTTTTCTGAGAAAAATGCCTGAATCCAGTGTTTCTCAACATTTTTCATTATTGCACAGTCCTCCCTGCAGGAACGTTTACAGGCATCTTTTTCTGATCTCCTTTACCGTGAAGTTTTAATGCCACAGATTAACAGTATATTTCTTTATGGAATATCTGTATATCCATACATGAAAAGAGCAAGATTTTTTTCTCCCTTCAAGGACCGATTTTCTTCTGCTTGGGGGAGATATCACTCCCACTGAGAATGTGTGTCTTAGTCAAAAGAGGAGATGAACTTTTTTTTTTGTTTTTTTTGTGGTATGCGGGCCTCCCCCTGCTGCGGCCTCTCCCGTTGCGGAGCACAGGCTCCGGAGCGCGGGCCCAGCGGCCATGGCTCACGGGCCCAGCGGCTCCGCGGCACATGGGATCCCCCCAGACCGGGGCGCGAACCCGGTTCCCCTGCATCGGCAGGCGGACGCGCAACCACTGCGCCACCAGGGAAGCCCCCAGTTTTTTTCTTTTTAGTGTCCTATCCAAGAATTCTTTGTTTAACCTAAGCTTCTTATTTTAGTCTTAACAATTTTTATAGTTTTATATTTTACTTTTAGATCGAAGCCCCGAGATGAACTTTTAATGTTCAGCAAGAAGGCTGTGGTGGAGATGCTCGGGTGGTTATTCAGGCACTTCAGACTCCTGCAAGCACAGCATCATGGAGAAGTTCTACTCCAGCTGCGGACTGCCTAAAAAGCCCAGCTCTTTCTTTCCTCTGTGATTATTGCCTTGGTTCTAGTTGCCTACATTCACAGGTGAGGACAGAGCCTGAAAATATACTTTCTAAAGTGTACTGATTTCTCGAAATCTCAATAGTTGTTCAGTTATTCATTTATGGGAGGGGTGGGGGGAATAGGCTACTGTAGCTGACACACGGGAATATACAATGTTGCCTCTTCTCCTAAGGTGCCTGGGGGTGGGGGGTGGCATTAGAGAGAAAGGATGGAGCACAGTAGACAGGATGAAAGGCTGCTGCTAGCACCTGGAAGGCCTTGTTGGCGTTAGAGCAAGGAGCGCCTTCCTTTAGGTCCCACGGCCCTGGCCAGTGCTCAGCCTGCTCATGCCTGAGCACCCTAGTCTGGGTGTCTTTAGGGAGGCAACCAACCACACAACCTCAAACAGTAACACCTGAAAGGGTAAACAGATGTAAATGTAGAAATTAATATATTTAAAATATATTTAAATGCTTTGAACCAGTTTATGAGATGAGCCTCGCACAGCCACAAGCTCCTTCTCCCCTCTTATTGACTGTGCAGGGTTTGGGCTTGGGAAAGCCAAACCAAACTCTTGATTTCACATGCCTTCTCTTTGCTCGGATGTGGTGTGCAACTGGCACAGGTCCCACGTTGGAGTGTGGGAGCATCCGGACGGAGAGCATTTCCAAAGAGAACTCTAGACAAGTCATCATGCAGAACACAGATCTCCTGGGACGTTTTGCCCAGGGTTTTAACTGAATTTTTTTCCCCTATAATCTGAGCTTTCCATCTGAACTATTAAATTTTAGTTCAGATTAAAGCATCCCACCAACTTTGCTACCAATAACAAATTGTTAATTTGCAAACACGTTTTAATATAACTAAACACAAAGTTTTTTTTTTCTAGTTACTAGTGATCAAAAAGTTTTTCTGTTTCTTTAAGCTTAAACCCGGGATTTCCAGCAACTGTCTGATTTTCTATTGTTACCACATTTTGACCTCAAATGGAAATAACCATTTACATTACAAATATTATTGCATCATATAAATTAGGGAAAATTTGCATGGCTTCTGATCGAATAGAGGAATACTAGTAGTTTCTTTTAGTTGCTCTGAAGTAGCATACAATGAATTAATAAACTCCCCAAAGAATTAATAACATGATTCCAAATGGAAAATATGTAGACTTTCTTTGTGGCTAAACATTTTACCTTAGAAAATATAGATTCCACAATATCAGTTTTTTCAGATTGCTTAAGCTTTCTAGCTGCTTAAGGAATTGGTCAGCCTGACTCTGTCCCTTGTGGTGAGCTAGATTAGATGGAAGGTGGGGCGGATGAAGGGAATAGAAAGAACATCTTCCTCTTGTATATTGCCATGCCCTCAGAAAGCTGGCTGCTTGCACACTGCTGGACCAGCACATCATGTCTGGGACACAGAAGGCCTTTGCCCTCAGAATCTCCTGAATTCTCTGCATTGCCCTGAAACTGGAATGTCTGGTGTGCTGAAATCACAGTGTGAGATGAATTGGAACACGGTGTGAGATGAATTGGAACACGGTGTGAGATAAATCTCTCAGATTTTGTGCTCTTAGGAGTCCAGCTGAGGAAGTGACCAAGTAGTTCCCCAGAGATGCAGATGACTGGAAAAAAAAAAGGTAATTTGTCCTACAAGGCATGGAGGACCTGGCCGCATATGCCTCCCAAAATTCCTGAAAAAGAATGAGGTTTGGACACATCAAAAATTAAAAAACAAAACAAAACTTTCTGATTAAAAAATCTATACCCACTCTCATGAATTTGAAGAACAGTTATGCATCTATAATCCCTTAATTCAACGAAATGGTATTTTGTGATGTCCCCATCTTTAGCTCCTTTATGAAATTACAGAGATGGAACAGGAGCTGGAATCACATGATTCTGTTACCCTGAAAAAAACAGCAGCTGCAGAAGAACCCAGAGGCTTAAGGTGGCAGGCTTGTGACTCCTTGCTTCCACTTTCGTGTGTGGCTGGCTTCCCGCCACCTTAATTTAAATAGTATCTTGGAGGAGTAGGAAAAAGCTCCAAGAATCTGGGTTAAATACAATTTGGTTACCATAGGGGATGGTCATTAAATATTTCATAAGGTATTTTATGTAGTATCTATTTACAAAAAAGACATACAATGCTACCTAAGAGCCTTTATTAGGCACACAAAATGTTGTTATAAGATGCTATGTTCAGAACATAAGCTATAGCCTAAACATCTCGAATAACTAAAATATCCAAAATATCTTTAATGGCTCAGTAATGAGAACTGTGTAAACACATGAGAGGGTGTGCTTTGAGCTTCCAAATTGCCCACTGTATTAAAAGGCACATTATGAAACAGTGAAACAGAATTCAGGGATTCTGATGTAGCAATAGACCTGTGACACATGTAACTAAATGGAACGCTCAAAGTCAGATATTAAGTGATTAAAAATTTTTAAAAATCACTCGAAAAAGAACTAATCCACTAAGTCAATATGGCTGCGTATACTGCTTAAGAAACGACATCCCAGTCCTAAACACAGCACTGCAGTATGCTCAGTGCTAAGGAAGAAAGATGAATTAAAAATAAGAATGCAACAATTGCAGCCAGCCTATTTTAGAAATTATACCCTTAGACAGGTAGCCTGAATTTGCCTCCTGGGCAGAGATTGGATGTGGGGGAGATCTGGGTTATGGAGCATTTTGGCTGCAAGTATTATGGATTTAAAATTTTTCTCTTGCGTTGAAAGCTATTTCAAATGCACTGTACTTCTAACCTTGAGGTAGGCTAGCAACAGTGACATCTAGTGGTCACCTCTCTCCCTCCCTCCCTCCCTCCCTCCCTCTGTCTCTCTCTCTCTCTCTCTCTCTCTCTCTCTCTCTCTCCCCCCCTTCTTTCTCTTTCCTTGACTCCCCCCACCAAAAAAACAATGTTATCAGAGTTAAGCATTTCAAGTTGAATCTCTCTATTAATATCCACACTTAAATGGTCTTTCTGGGTCTCCAACGCGTGCTTCAAATACATGTGTTGATGGATTAAGACTGAAATGTTTAACTGACTATTTCTTCGACTTGTAATGAAAGTCACCTAGCTGTATAGTAAAGGGAGAATAATTGGGCTCAAGTATTTAAAAGGACAAGTTTGACAGCCCAAAGTGCATGGTGATGGATTGAATGCTCGCAGGTGCTGCATTTGCTTCAGCACTGCGCCTGCCCGCTTCATCCTGTCCACACAGAAGGCTGCCACCAGATGAATCGTCCTGCATAGTAACTCTCCTCAGTCCTTCAGTTGCCCACCACACTGAACTCATACATGCCTGCCTAGCTTTTAACCACCCATAAGAATAATCCACTTTACCTATTTCTCACAGTTTCTCAACTCTTTTCTCTATTTCAGTCAAATCAGTTTCCTCACTGTCCTCTGGACCCATCATATTAATTTCTCCTTTCCTGCCTTTGTTCTTCTCTCTCCCTTTCTTTTCTACGGCCTACCTTTCAAGGCTCAGTGTAAGCTCATCTCTTCTATGAAGCCATATCTTCTTTATTCTTTAAATCTACACTGATCTCTCTGTTCTCTGAATTCCTATTTTATTTATACTTAGTACCACACTGTTTAGCATTAAACTGTTTTTCTAGTATTTCATGCTTCTTTATCTTGTTTTATTTGCTGGAGTGTAAATCCTGCAAAAGCAATGGTTGATGTCTTATATGTATTTTTGTATTTTCCTTAGGTTTTTTGTTGAATTGGGGGGTAGGGGGTGCCGAATTACTTTATTTGAAGGAATGGTACAAGTGGAAGAACTTAGGCAGATGTTTTGGTACAATCTCAGTTTTTTAATGGTGTAAAATAAGGAAAGCATGTCCTCTTCTAAACCATTCCTTAAACTTTCCTCATGTTTCAGTGGAAAAGTTCTATTTCCTTTTGTCCAACCAGCTGAAGGACTATAGGTTTTGTTTTTTTTTGTTTTTTTTTTTTTTTTCTGTGGTATGCGGGCCTCCCTCTGTTGTGGCCTCTCCCGTTGCGGGGCACAGGCTCCGGATGCGCAGGCTCAGCGGCCATGGCTCACGGGCCCAGCCGCTCCGCGGCACGTGGGATCCTCCCGGACCGGGGCGCAAACCCGATTCCCCTGCATCGGCAGGCGGACGCGCAACCACTGCGCCACCAGGGAAGCCCTATGGACTATAGGTTTTGATGCTAAGTTGTTACACGAGTCAGTAAAATAAGCCTTAGATCAACTTGAGTTGTGAAAGTTTATTCTCAGGAGATTCTCAAGGAAACGTAAGCATGAAATAAATTCTCTTACAAACATGTGATCCTACACGCACAGAGTGGAATGACATAGAATAGTGTGGAAATCTTTCTCAGTATTTGAAGAGCTCTATTTATTTTCCTTTAGGAAGATCATCCGCTCCAAAAATGTTATCCTCTATCTCCAACTCAAGTTATGTTCGCTGTTGTTTGACATCTCACTGCTTTTCAAATACTGGCGTATACTATCATGTGGCCTACCTAAAGAACACTTGAATGTCAAATTAAAATCCCTAATTTCTATTATTTTTTAAATAAAAGGAACTTCCATACCAGAATTTGGATAAGTAATATTTGAGATTCTGTTACACATGCTGTAAGCATTGACCAGGTTAATAACATACTGGTTAAGATTCAACGGAAGGATTAAATTCTCTCCTGCGCACCACATTTTAAAAGAGATAGACAAATTGGAGAGGGTTCAGAGAGGAAGAACAAAAATGATCAAAAGTTTGGAAAATCAGCCCTGTGAGGAAAGGTGAAGAGAATCAAGCTGGTTCTGCCTAGAGAAGAGAGGCCTGAAAAGGGCTATAATAACTCTCCAAAATACATAAAAGGATGTTTTCAGGAGGAAAGGGACCAATTATCCTCATTAGTCAACAAGGACGGGACCAAGAGTAATGGGACTTAAGCTACAGCAAAGGAAGAAAAAAAAGGATTAAATATTATGAAAACCTTCATTTCAAGGCTAGGCCTAATGCTTTTTCTGAGTTAGGGATAAAGATATCAGTCCTGCTGTGATGGTTGAGGGAATATTAGAAAATTACCAGAGAAAACCCTGACAACTCAGTAATTCTAAGGAAAAAAACAAGCAGGGAATTTTTATGTTACTTTTAATGTTTAAATAATGTCTACCACACCAGCCCAATGAGGGGGTTATTTTCACCCAAAGTCATAAAAACACATATTAAACACACACAAAGATGCACAGAGACATAGATCACAAAAGAAAAAGATACTTAATTACCCATTCCTGTACCATCTTGGCTCATTCCTTCACAGAAAAATAGGTTTATCTTAAAATAATATACTGTCAATGTGCTTTGTTCCTGGGTTAAATATAATAATAATATTAGGTGACGGTAGGACTGCTAGACATTTAAGTACAGATAAGTCAGGCGTGAAAGCAATGACAATAGATTGAAAGAAAATATAATAGATCTGAAAATAATCAACATTTGTTTGTATGTGATTTGTTTTTATTGCTTGCCATTTACCCACTGTTTTCTTAACCTATTACTTCACTAAGGAAGTCAGCGTTATCTAGCTTCAG
This sequence comes from Physeter macrocephalus, assembly GCF_002837175.3. Lineage (NCBI taxonomy): Eukaryota > Metazoa > Chordata > Mammalia > Artiodactyla > Physeteridae > Physeter > Physeter macrocephalus. Next base: position 61,957,671 of record NC_041218.1, read on the forward strand.
TGCTGTATATTCATTTTATTCCACTTATATCTACATACATTTCCTTTCTGTATAACCCTGATTCTAAATCTGCTTTTCTCCATCCTTTCCTTCTTTCAGCTCATATATTATATCTGCTGTTTGACCAGAAACTGGGATAGTGCTTTTACCCAGTTTCATTGACTCAATCACCCAATTGTTTATTCAACGAACATTTATTGAGTAACTCCTATATCCTGGGCACCATGCTAAACACCCTGGCTATACCCAAGGACAAGACATATTTTGTCCCTGCCCTCGTGGAGCCTACAATCTAGACATAAACACACACATACAATGTGTGGTGGGTGTTGGGAAGGGGAGGTTAGGAGTGCTGTGGGGGCACATAACAGGAGAACCCAAGTTAGCCCAGGGAAAACTGCCTTCCAAAGGAGGTGAGATCAGAAAAGCAAATAAAACTTAGGAGGTAAATGTGAGGGGAAGGTGACGAGGCCAGTCTTCTAGGTAAAGGGACTAGCATGTGCAAAACTCCAGAAAGGAGAGGGAGAATTCGCAGTTCACATACATTGTAAATTTATGTATTTTATAAAACCACCATAGCAGGTGTTTTTAAAGGGTGGGATTGGGCTTCTACACAGCTTCCAACCATTTGTAGGAGTTGCCCCATAGATACGTATAGACTTCCAAAAAAGAGATATCTACCTCTACAGAAAAAAAACAAAACAAAACAACTCATATTTATATTTACCCCACAAGTGTTATCTTATTAGAAACTTTTTATGATTATATTATATATATGTGTAGAGCTGTTAGTATTATGAATTCATCACCTAGTTTCAACGATAATCAACATATGTCCAATCTGTTTCATCCATGTACATCACTCCTCCCAGCATGCTACAGTTGTTTTGAAGTAAATCAATGGCTTTGTTTTTTGGTATGAAATATTTTGTGTACCTGTTCTGGAGTGGAGGTTAAGAGATTATTCTGCATAGAAAATGTTAGAATTATTGAGTTTCCTCTAGCAGCTGGGGAGAGAGGGTCGAAGGTGCCCTCTTAGGCCTGAAAGAGGAGGAAATTGGAAAAAGATGTATGCATCAAGGAGAAATAGATCCCCCCAAGTATGGTGGAAAGTGGAGCCCAGGGAGAAAAACTGACATTGAGAAATTCCTTAGGACTGGGGTGGGTAAGAATAAATAAGATTTAGAAAATTCTATGTAATGTTATTTGCTATTTGATTTGAAATATGTCTCCATTTTCCTCAAATTTAGTAAAAGTGGGAATATCTGTGAAACTCTGTGTTAATGATGTTTGGGAAATGAAGATGGCTAACGGTGCAGAAGCACTTGAAGATGAGCAGAAAAGGAGGGCGAGCAAGATGATGAATGTAGATCAAAAAGTTAGCCAGAGCAGGGCTTCCTTGCTAGCACAGTGGTTAAGAATCCACCTGCCAATGCAGGGGACACGAGTTCGAGCCCTGGTCCAGGAAGATCCCACATGCCGCGGAGCAACTAAGCCCATGTGCCACAACTACTGAGCCTGCACTCTAGAGCCCGCGAGCCACAACTACTGAAGCCCACGTGCCACAACTACAGAAGCCCGCATGCCTAGAGCCCATGCTCCGCAACAAAGAGATGCCACTGCAATGAGAAGCCCGCGCACCACAACAAAGGGTAGCTACTGCTCGCTGCAACTAGAGAAAGCCTGTGCACAGCAACGAAGACCCAACACAACCAAAAATAAATTTAAAAAAAGAGGAAAAAAAAGTTAGCAGAGTAGATACTTGGGCCCAGAGATGGTGATGATAACTGCTGTAAAGGAATCCCAAGACACTTTGGGATGTGTGCTAGATACTGTAGAAATTGGGTAAAAATTTAAGCCACTCGATTTGGATATTACTAGAAAGGGATATTAAAGTGGGATAGAAGCCTTGGGGATTTTTTGTTTTTTCAAATCAGGATTAACTTAAAAAAATTTTTTAATTGAAGTATAGTTGATGTGTAATATTATATGTTATAGGTGCATAATATAGTGATTCACAACTTTTGAAGTTTATACTCCATTTATAGTTATTATAAAATGGCTATATTCCCTGTGTTGTATAATATATCCTTGTAGCTTATTTTATACATAATAGTTTGTACATCTTAATCCCCTACCTCTATATTTCCCCTCCCCACTTCCCTCTTCCCACTGGTAACCATTAGTTTGTTCTTTATATGACTTGGGGATATTTGGATTATCTATATTTTTCATTTCTCAGATGCCATGATTGTATGATGAACCGTTATTTTAATAATAAGTTTGGGGGATCGAAAAAACACTTCCACATTAAAATGGGGGAAGAAATATGTCTTGAACATATTCATAAATGTTTTAACAAATGGGATCTTTTTTAAAAATTTAATTTTATTTATTTTTTTTAAAAAGCAGGTTCTTATTAGTTATCTATTTTATACATATTAGTGTATATATGTCAGTCCCAATCTCCCAGTTCATCACACCCCCACCCCCCACCCAGCTTTCCCTCCTTGGTGTCCGCACGTTTGTTCTCTACATCTGTGTCTGTATTCCTGCCTTGCAAACTGGTTCATCTATACCATTTTTCTAGAGACCACATATATGCGTTAATATACGATATTTGTTTTTCTCTTTCTGACTTACTTCACTCTGTATGATAGTCTCTAGATACATCCACGTCTCTACAAATGAACCAATTTCGTTCCTTTTTGTGGCTGAGTAATATTCCATTATATATATGCACCATATCTTCTTTACCCATTCGTCTGTCGATGGGCATTTAGGTTGCTTCCATGTCCTGGCTATTGTAAAGAGTGCTGCAATGAACATTGGGGTGCATGTGTCTTTTTGAATTATGGTTTCATCTGGGTATATGCCCAGTAGTGGGATTGCTAGGTCATATGGTAGTTCTATTTTTAGTTTTTTAAGGAACCTCCATACTGCTCTCCATAGTGGCTGTACCAAATTATATTCCCACCAACAATGCAAGAGGGTTCCCTTTTCTCTGCACCCTCTCCAGAATTTGCTGTTTGTAGATTTTCTGATGATGCCCATTCTAACGGGTGTGAGGTGATACCTCGTTGTAGTTTTGATTTGCATTTCTCTAATAATTAGTATTGTTGATCAGCTTCTCATGTGCTTCTTGGCCATCTGTATGTCTTCTTTGGAGAAATGTCTATTTATGTCTTCTGCCCATTTTTGGATTTGGTTGTTTGTTTTTTTGATATTGAGCTGCATGAGCTGCTTGTATAGTTTGGAGATTAATCCTTTGTCAGTTGCTTTGTTTGCAAATATTTTCTACCATTCTGAGGGTTGTCTTTTCATCTTGTTTATGGTTTCCTTTGCTGTGCAAAAGCTTTTAAGTTTCATTAGGTCCCATT
>NC_041218.1:61961437-61991599 GCF_002837175.3 Physeter macrocephalus
TATCAAAGATAAGGTGACCATATGTGTGTGGGTTTATCTCTGGGCTTTCTGTCCTGTTCCATTGATTTGTATTTCTGTATTTGTGCCAGTACCATAATACTGTTTGTATTACTGTAGCTTTGTAGTATAGTCTGAAGTCAGGGAGCCTGATTCCTCCAGCTCCGTTTTTTTCCCTCAAGATTGCTCTGGTTACTTGGGGGGTCTTTTGTGTCTCCATACAAATTTTAAGATTTTTTGTTCTAGTTCTATAAAAATTGCCATTGGTAGTTTGATAGGGATTGCATTGAATCTGTAGATTACTTTGGGTAGTATAGTCATTTTCACAATATTGATTCTTCCAATCCAAGAACATGGTATCTCTTTCCATCTGTTTGTATCATTTTTGATTTCTTTCATCAGTGTCTTATAGTTTTCTGAGTACAGGTCTTTAACCTCCTTAGGTAGGTTTATTCTTAGGTATTTTTATTCTTTTTGTTGCAATGGTGAGTGAGATTGTTTCCTTAATTTCTCTTTCTGATCTTTCGTTGTTAGTGTATAAGAATGCAAGAGATTTCTGTGCATTAATTTTGTATCCTGCAACTTCACCAAATTCACTGATTAGCTCCAGTAGTTTTCTGGTGGCATCTTTAGGATTCTCTATGTATAGTATCATGTCATCCACTAACAGTGACAGTCTTACTTCTTCTTTTCCAATTTGTATTCCTTTTATTTCTTTTTCTTCTCTGATTTCCATGGCTAGGACTTCCAAAGTAATGTTGAATAATAGTGGCGAGAATGGACATCCTTGTCTTGTTCCTGATCTTAGAGGAAATGAGATTTTTAATCACAGTTTCAATTACATTACATGTGATTAGTCTGTTCATATTTTCTGTTTCTTCCTGGTTCAGTCTTGGAAGGTTATACCTTTCTAAGAATTTGTCCATTTCTTCCAGGTTGTCCATTTTATTGGCATAGAGTTGCTTGTAGTCGTCTCTTAGGATGCTTTGTATTTCTGTGGTGTCCATTGTAACTTCTCCTTCTTCATTTCTAAATTTATTGATTTGAGTCCTCTCCCTCCTTTTCTTGATGAGTCTGGCTAAAGGTTTATCAATTTTGTTTATCTTCTCAAAGAAGCAGCTTTTAGTGATCTTTATGATTTCTTTCCTTCTCCTAACTTTGGGTTTTGTTTGTTCTTCTTTCTCTAGTTCCTTAAAATGGGATCTTATATGCACAGTGTCTGAAACTTTGAGTATTCTTTGGAAAATAGCCATATTTTCTTTTTTTAAAAAAAATTTTATTGAATGTAGCTGTTTTTCAATGTTGTATTCTTTTCTGGTGTACAGCGAAGTGATTCAGTTATACACACATATAATTTTTTATATTCTTTTGCATTATGGTTTATTACAGGATATTGAATATAGTTCTCTGTGCTATACAGTTGGAACTTGTTGTTTATCTGTTTTATATATAGGAGTTTGTATTTGCTAATCCCCAAACTCCTAATTTATCCCTCTGCCACCCCCTTTCCCGTTTGGTAACCATAAGTTTGTTTGTGAGTATCTTTCTGTTTTGTAAATAAGTTCATTTGTATCATATTTTAGATTCCACATACAAGTGATATCATATGGTATTCATCTTTCTCTTTCTTACTTACTTCACTTAGTATGATAATCTCCAGGTTCATCCATGTTGCTGCAAATGGCATTGTTTCATTCTTTTTTATGGCTGAGTAGTATTTCATTGTGTATATATGCCACATCTTCTTTATCCATTCATCTGGTGATGGACAATTAGGTTGTTTCCATGTCTTGGCTATTGTAAATAGTGCTGCTCTGAAAATTGGGGTGCATGTATCTTTTTGAATTACAGTTTTGTCCAGATATATGCCCAAGAGTGGGATCGCTGGATCACATGACAACTCTATTTTTAGTTTTTATGAGGAACCTCCATAGTGTTTTCCGTAGTGGCTGCACCAACTTACATTCCCACCAACAGTGTAGGAGGGTTCCCTTTTCTCCACACCCTCTGCATCATTTGTTATTTGTAGATTTCTTAATGATGGCCATTTTGACTGGTATGAGGTGATACCTCATTATAGTTTTGATTTGCATTTTTCTAATAATTAGCGATGATGAGCATCTTTTCATGTGCCTATTGGCCATCTGTATGTCTTCTTTGGAGAAATGTCTATTTACATCTCTGCCCATTTTTTGATTAGTTTGTTTGTTTTTTTGATATTGAATCGTATGAGCAATCATATATATTGGAAATTAAGCCCTTGTCAATCGCATTGTTTATAAATATTTCCTTCCATTCTGTAGGTTGTATTTTTGTTTTGTTCATGGCTCCCTTTGCTGTGCAAAAGCTTATAAGTTTTATTTGGTCCCATTTGTTTATTTTTGCTTTTATTTCTATTGCCTTGGGAGACTGACCTAAGAAAACATTGGTACAATTTATGTCAGAGAACATTTTGCTTATGTTCTCTACTAGGAGTCATGGAATCATGTCATTTTATGGAGTCATAAAATCATGTCATGCCATTTTATGGAGTCATATCTTATGTGTAAGTCTTTAGGCCGTTTTGAGTTTATTTTTGTGTATGGTGTGAGGAAATGTTCTACCTTCATTGATTTGCATGCAGCTGTCTAGCTTTCCCAACACCACTTGCTGAAGAGACTGTCTTTTCTCCTGAATATTCTTGCCTCCTTTGAATGACTGTATTTTTGTTCTTTGGGGATAAACTTGATTTTCAGACAGAAAAAATAGCACTAGATGTTTTGATGGTCAAAAAGATAGTGAGACTACCTAACTCTAACAGAGGATTTACAAAAATGTTTCTTTGCCCTGTTCACAAAATGTATAGAACCTTAAGGTGTCCACTTTAAATAATATTCTTTTGGATGTATGCATTTGCTGTTTACTTTTCAAAGTCTCATATTTTATGGTTAAACTTTGATATTACAAATAAACTGGAATTAACATATATACACCACTATGTATAAAATCGATAACTAATGAGAGTCTACTGTATAGCACAGAGAATTCTACCCAGTGCTCTGTGGTGACATAAATGGGAAGGAAATCTAAAAAAGAGGGGATATATGTATACATATAACTGATTCACTTTGCTGTACAGCAGAAATTTACACAACATTGTAAAGCAACTATACTCCAATAAAAATTTTTTAAAAAATGAATAAGCTGGAAAATAAAGTACTTACTTGAAAATCTCCAGTGAGGCTAGAGGAATTTTGTCGCTAAGAAAATCATGAAAGGAGTGTTGATTGGGTAGCAGCTGAGCTGGACATGGCCACTGCTTTATTAACCCCAGTCTCTCCTGCTCCTCTTCATCTGAAGGTCCTCTGGTGCCTCTCAGATATGGGAAGAATTGTAAAAAGAAATCTTAGCACACTGGAACTACTGGGGAGTAGCCAAGAATCCTCAGTTGTAGATGCTCTTAACATAAGTGAGAAATGTTTATTTGAGCTGCCTCACTCTGTACTAATAGCAAGTTCAATGGCTACTCAAACGGCGTGTGTGTATGTTGTGTGTGTGTGTTTAGTTAAAAAAACTTTTAATATTCTTAGCACCATCTTCTATTTAAAAAGATACTGAAGAAAAGGGTGACCAGAACCACGTGTTACAGATTTTCTCCTAATTATATTATTTTTATAATTTTCTTTGTTGTGAAACTAAGTTTACAGTACTATTTAGGCATTATTTAGGTAAATTAATTTAGTATTTAAATTAAAAAGGTGTGACAGCTGTCCTAAGTACAGTTCTTTGGTTGCAAGGAATGACCAACTCCGGCTAATTTAAACAAAAAAGGAAATTAGTAGAAGGATATTGTTGCCAGAACTCAAAGTGCCTGGTCTCTAAGAGGATGGGAATTAGAATAGCTCCAGGATTAGAGGTAACAGGAATCAGCGGACAGTTTTTAAGGTCACTGCCGTCGGAATGAATGAACTTGAATTTATCTTAGTTCTTGTTACTTGCTCGAGATTCAGATTGTAGGAAGAGAGCCTCAGATTGGCCTAGTCTTGATCACATGCTCATTTCCTTGATTTCAGTCCTCTCAAGGGCATAGCCAATGAATGAGACTTGGTCTCCCAAAGAGGAACAGTTAGTAGATGCTGAGTGGGCAAAAACAACAGATGTGCGCTTCTCAAAAGCATCTTCACTTGCAAAAATATAAAGTGCCACATAAGTAGCATTTCCGTTGTACTATGCACAGTGATTCTTGAGCCTGAAATTTTGATTAAGATTCATGCCGATGAAACTATGATTGTCATGGCTTTTTTTTTTTACCCATTAGTACTTACTTCTAGATTCTAATTAATGTGGTCCAGAATGCAGACACTCAAACACAGAGATACTTCTGTATCAAACGTTATTCTTATATAAATGTAAGCCACATGCCTACCTTGAAAACCAGAAAAAAGTAAACAGTTTTCCAGAGTCACATGCTAAAGTCTTTTCAAAGATAAATCACAATTTCAGTCAAATTACACGGGGTTGGGAGACAGAACCATAATCTTTTCAGGACTTGGAGTCAGCCCTTAGCAAGAAAGGAGGCAGAAATATGAGTTGGGAGAGTGTTGAAGCAGTCTTGATATGAGATCGTCATTTAAAAAATATAATAAATTTATTTATTTATTTTTACCTGCGTTGGGTCTTCGTTGCTGCGTGCGAGTTTTCTCTAGTTGCGGCGAGTGGGGGCTCCTCTTCATTGCATTGCGCGAGCTTCTCATTGCGGTGGCTTCTCTTGTTGTGGATCACGGGCTCTAGGCGCGTGGGCTTCAGTAGCTGTGGTATGCCGCCTCAGTCGTTGTGGCTCGTGGGCTCTAGAGCGTAGGCTCAGTAGTTGTGGTGCACGGGCTTAGTTGCTCCGCGGCATGTGGGATCCTCCTGGACCAGGGCTCGAACCCGTGTTCCCTGCATTGGCAGGCGGATTCTTAACCACTGTGCCACCAGGGAAGTCCCCAAGTCATTTTAAATTAGGGTTATGATGATGGAGATGAAGACAAATATGTAGATTCAAGATATATATTGGAAGTGGGATTTATAGGATTCTACATTGTAAATAATTTTAGAAGTGAGAATCTGAAATGACTGTAATAATACTATGAAGTATTTGCTTTTAAAATCCTCTTACCTGGTACTGTAAAATGTCCCTCTGAGTATGAGTAACATTATTAAAACTACAACTCTGCAAATACAAAAAGAAGACCTGTACATATTTAGAGCTTTATACAAGATGAAAATGGAATCCTGTCACCTTCTTTTATATTGTCAACTTGTTTTATATTGTGTTGTAGCACATGTGGTATCTCATTTTTCTGCATTTTTCTTAACTATAGGTTTTCAAGGCACTTCCAGTTACCTTGCTACCTTCAAAATCAAGACGTGTTCATCTATCTGTCTAAAAGCCCCCATTTTTTTTTGTGTTGTTCATTTTGGAATGGAGGACAACTGTATATACATTTTCAATGAGGAAACGGACAGCATATCACAGAAATCAGGACCTTTTCAAAAACCTGCTCGGAAATTCTACTTTTATATCTGTTTTGTCATATTTTGCTCGTTCTGACAGTTAAGATGATGACAATTTTCATGAAAAATGTTTGTTAGGGAAGAAACCCATCATGATTGCTTTTTACCACATCTACTATGTGGAGACTCTACAATTGCAAAAAGACAGATGGCAAAAACCATGTCTGCTCTGCTGAAAACATGAGGTTTCTTAGCATTTGTTTAATTAAATACGGCTGCTTCCACAGCTTCTGAGCTGATGTTTTGAAGAAACAAACTCTCTTTAAAGAAAAACTTATTCATTTCATTTTATTTGCACAGTTGATGCCAAGTTTTCCAACCAACTTTCTTTACAGAGCTGTAATAATATCCAGGAGAACTCAGGGAAATATGTGAAAAATGGGTTGACTATGGAATGTTTAGAGCAGGGATTTGGGTTCAGCTCTGGGTGCTCACAAGTTCGTATTTAGCACTTGCTGGTGGCATTTACAGTTTGCCTGATTTCTAGCCATTGGAACACACACCCCGAAAGATCCAGTTGCTGAGGTTGTGATGCTTGTTGGAAGGATTTAGTGGATTAGACTAAAGGAAATGGGGTTTTGGTTTCTGGCTCTGTTAGTGATGTCTGTGTGACTTTAGACAAGTTACTTAGCTTCTTTGTGTACCCCTCTCCCACTTTTTCCCCCAGCAATGAAAGGGGAGGTGAAAAATAGAGGGGACGAATATGATACTAACATACATTTCAGGGCCAACATAAGTAAATCTGAGTTGATGCTTCGTGATACATTGTCTCTTTGTGATCCAAAAAGAAAAGAGTGTGATTAAGAAGTCATCTTATGTAACATGGTCCTTTTATTTACACTTTCAGAGGACTCTTTTATTATATACTTCCCTGCATTGTTGAACTTAAAGATTTCAAAATTCATTTCAATCAGCTTCTCTTGGTTTATATCTATCTGAACCCCATAAGCTGAAAATGTATCTCTTTTTAAGAGATCCTTTTCCATTATTATTTTTTGCAAAGGTTTTTATTGTTCTATTTCATGCCTGACAAATCTTACTCAGAGGAAAATATAGTAATGACTGATGTGTCAAAGGAAGTTTGTTTGGGCGTGCATTAAGGATACAACTTGATGTTTTCATAAAATACTGTGCACAATAGAGCAATAGATCTAGTCCAGTGCTTGCTTTTAGCAGATGCCTAGTTCTAAAAGAAAGCGTTAGTTTTTGTCTGTGGGCAGTAAAGTACTTGGTTATTGATCATCTACAAGTATATTTTGCCTTTTACAAATGATCACTTCGTGATTATTTGTTCCTCAATTCCCTTTAGCCTGGGAGCATTTACCCCAGTTGAAGGCATGGAAATACACTTAAGCCATATGCCATGATGTCTAAAGTTGGGGACTGTGTAGTTTTCCTTAGTCCAGCTCAGGGCTGTGATGTTTGTTGCTCCCAGTTCAACTGGGTTGACTCCATCCCCTGGCATTATGGTTGGCACATGGCCCAGGCCTCACTGATGAAGGTGCCACTCTATCCCTTACCCGTGGTGACTGGTTCAGTGGTGTGTGTGTGTGTGTGTGTGTGTGTGTGTGTGTGTGTGTGTGTGTTATCCTATCCAGGCAGTGACAGTCAGTTTGGGAAAGAGAGGCTCTTTTTGCTGGCACTGCTATGCTAGTAGGATGTAAGCCTAAAGCTAATATTGCCCATCTTTGCCATCACAGTCTGTTCATTTTTGTAAAAAGACATAAGTTTGTAGGGTGGAAATTTCTGTAATTTTTTTCATACCCAGGACTAATTTATTTTGTAACTGAAAGTTTGTACCTCTTTCGTTCCCCTCCCCAGCGCCCTCCCCTCTGACAACCATCTGTTTGTTCTCCGTACCTATGACTCTGTTTCTGTTTAGTTATGTCTGTTCATTTGTTTTGTTTTTTAGATTCCACATATAAGTGAAATCATACAGTACATCTTTCTGTGACTTGTTTCACTTAACGTAATACCCTCTAGGTCCATCTGTGTTGTCACAAATGGCAGGATTCCATTCTTTTTTATGGTTGAGTAATATTCCACTGTGTGTGTGCGCGTATATATATATATATATATACGCGCACACACACGTATAAAGCATCTTCTTTATCCATTCATCTGTTGATGAAACCTTATGTTGCTTCCATATCTTGGCCATTGTAAATAATGCTGCAATGAATATAGGGTGCATATATCTTTCCAGATTAGTGTTTTCATTTTCTTTGGTTAAATACCCAGGAGTGGAATTGCTGAAACATATACTCTTTTCCATAGTGGCTGTCTGTAATGTTTTTTGAAAGCAATTGAAAATACTTATCAATATTCTTTGTCAATATCATATTCTTTGTCCCAATAACTGCGAAACTATTCTAAAGAAATAACTCTAAATACAGAAGAGTTTGGGACACAAAACCAGAAACAACTAATGTCCAAAGACAAGAAAATATTAAATAAATTACAGCAGATACATTTGACATTTTGAAGTCAAGTGAAGAAAGAATAAAAAATTGTAAACTCATCATCCCTAAATGCCATTTATATTATAATTATAATTGATTTGTTATAAATATGATTTGTCTCTATGATACTTTCCTTTATAATATATATTAAACACTCACTGTTGTCACTTTAAATATCTTTTCCCCCATATTCCAAGTGCTAATGTGCTGTCTCAGCCAGTGGTACCTAGTGGAGTCTATAAGACCTTTAGCTTTAGCTCGCCCGCATTCAGTATATTGTGCAGTGGATGCTGTTTATTCTTCCAGGGTCTCTCTTCCTGCCATTTAGTTTGTACTTAGGGAATAGTTTTGCCTCAAAATGGTTGACAAGATGTGTGCAACTAGGAGTGGAGCAACTGTTTCCAAGCATCAGATGTTAAAACTCAAGTTTTCTGGAAGCTTGAGGAGTCTTCAAGGAAATGGCAGAGGCAATAATAAATAAATAAAAATAAAATAAAGAGGATCAGGAAATTAGGGGTTGGTGGAAATCCTTCAACCTTTCAAAAGTATATACACATCACTACAAGTGAGTAAACATTTTTAGGACAGAATTCCTCTCTGTGAGAAAATAACTCTTTCTGGCTATGTAATTTGTAATACATAATAAAAGCAAAAAAATCTCTACATAATATGTACATAATATACTACATAATAAAAACTCTTTCTGACTACATAATTTGCAAGATAAAAAGAAAAATGTGGAGCCCTTGTTTAGAAAGCAGGTGGAAAAGTAAAGGTATATGAAGCACTTCCCTGGTGGCACAGTGGTTAAGAATCCGCCTGCTAATGCAGGGGACACAGGATTGAGCCCTGGTCCAGGAAGATCCCACATGCTGCAGAGCAACTAAGCCCCTGCGCCACAACTACTGAGCCTGTGTGCCACAACTACTGAAGGTTGCGCGCCTAGAGCCCGTGCTCCACAATAAGAGAAGGCACTGCAATGAGAAGCTGGTGCACTGCAACAAAGAGTAGCCCCTGCTCGCCGCAACTAGAGGAAGCCCGTGCACAGCAACGAAGACCCAACACAGCCAAAAATAAATAAATAAATTTATTTTTAAAAAAGAAGATATATGAGAAGCTTTTTCCTTTTTGCCATCCTCTCTCTCTTGACCTCGCCATGGTGTTTTTTTTTTTAAATTTGCTATTTAATGTCATTCTAAGTAAAGAAAAAATTAGATATTAGATAAAAATTAGATATTAAATGAGTATTCTCACTTATCTTTATATTGTGCAATGTCCATTTTAATAAATATCAGAGCACAGTATAAAAATGAAGTGGAAATATTTCCTGGCTCTCGGGGACCAGAAGAGCAAATACCAGCGGTACTCAGACAGGAGGAAGGAGGAAGAGAGGGGCCCCCTAGACAGGAGCTGGGGGTACTTGTGGGGTGAGTGCAGCCCCTCACAGCTGCCCAAGGTCGTGTGTGCTTGGGCTTGACAGTTACCAGCTTCTGCTTCTGGCAGCTGTCAACCCAGGCAAGGTGCCTCGGCTGGGGAAGGGGTCTAGGGAAATTGAGGCCACAGCAAGATGGATGACCCCCTGAGATCTTTAAACCTCAGGGCCTGCAGGTGCTCCGGATCTGGATGAGGGTAGGGAAGAGGCTCGCCCACGCCCAGACGCAGCCTCTGGCCGGTTGCCCAGCAGACGCTGCTGTCTGCGGAGGGCGAGCAATGGCCACCACTCATCCCTTCCGTCCCCGCACTGCGCCCGGGCTCCTGCCAGCGGAGAGGGCGTTAGCAGTCCTGGGCCAGGAAGGGGGAGGTCGGACTGCCTAGTGTGTGGGGCGTGGGCGTGTGAGGGGAGAAGGCCGTTGAGAAGCAGTCCTGGGAAGATGGAGGTGGGGGGTATCACGCTGGAGCTGAGACGCTAAGATCCTGGCGCCTGCTCCATTGCCTCGTTGGACTTCACTCACAAGATCCAGATCCAAAGGTAACATTATTAAGAATTTCAAGACAGCAACCACAGAGCATTAAACCCCAATTGTGGGACCCTTCCAGCACCTGGCCCTGTGTGACTGCGCTGCTTTCACGGCCCTTTTTGTGGGAGGCCCCTGGGCTAGTTAATCTTGCTGCAGTCTTCCAGTTTCAGGGTATGTGGTTCTAGTCTAGGTCACGTTTCTGTCTCTCTGTATGCATATGGCATTTAAGATTATATAACCTAATTTAGTACTTATTAAAAAACATTGCCCCAGTAAAACTACCTGGACACCAATTAGACCCGTAGCGTGGACAAGACCAATGTGAACGTTATCTATTTATTTTCTTACATGAAAGTCTGTCTCCCCAGCTGGCTTGTTAATGCCTTGGAGGACAGAGACCCTGTTTTATACTTCTTTAACCCCTTGCCCCTCATCATCACCTCGTCATTGCCTAACATGTGACTTGAGTCTTCTGTGTATGATGGTGGTAAAGTTTGCTCTCTCCAAATGAGGTGTAGTTACCTTATTTAGAGCAATAAACACATACCTAGTCTTAGATTAATATTTATGATTCATTAAGAAAGTATATTGAGTCCTATGATTTTAAAGGTGGAAGGAAGATGGGAGAAGTGGGTTTGCACTACTGGTCTAGAGTAACACAGCTTATTATTGACAGGTTCAGGACTAGAAACCACGTCTCCAAATTCCAGCTCAAATGCTCTTTCTAATGTATGATACCCCTTCTGCTACAAGTTAAATTAGCAACCTACTTTGAATCTTCATAAGCTCAGAGCTAGTTGTACTATACACAACGAGGAGATGACTTAAGTTATATCTGAGAAACAAGAACAAATTGTGAGAGTTATACATGTTAGAATATGATTCATTAGCAACTTGAGGAGGATAATGAGAAAAAGGAATGGCTATTCACATAATATAAATAATACTGCTATTTGTATTTTCCTGTTAAATCTCTGCTACCTCCATGAAGTGTATTCTTTGTAATATAGAAATGGAAAATGTAAATTCCAGACCAGCTTCCCCCATCATTCCCCATCTCTCTGGCAGACTTCCTTCACCATCTATAATGCTAATGTTAACCTTAATTTGCTGCCCCTCCAAAGATATCTCAGTTGATTTCCCCCAATTATTCAGTGCTTATTTAACTCAACACGTTTTTGCCGAAAACCTATACTGTGTTAGATACTGTGGAGGATATAAAAATAATTAAATAAACAAACAAATCTAAAAAACCCCATTTTCAAGGAGCCCAGGAACAAGGAAAGGGGGCACCGAGTTTATTTGCTATTTTGTTTAATCCAGCTCACTGCTACCTCTTACTATGACTAATCAAAAGTTGAGGTGTAATAGAAAAAACTAACAGCAGATGGGGAAGCTGGAGACATGGAATCGAATTCTTACTCAACTTTTAATTAGCTGTATGACCTTGGGCACGTCACTTAATCACAATGGAGCTCCATATATATATATTTTTTATCTCTAAAATGAGAGGTTTAGACAGGAAATAATTTCAAAGCGCCCTTCAGAGTCTAAAGTCTCAATTTATGATTACAATATATTTATGGGAACTAAGCAATCTTCTAATTTATTCCAGATTATGCCAAAATTAACTTATAATTAACTGATGTTACCCTCACTTTAATTTAGAGCACTGAATAAAACTGAAATTACAAATTGAAATCAAAATGAAACAAAGGTTTTAGTGTTAGTGATGTTGGCAAGAAAGTTGGTAGTTAAGGTTAAAATGACTACTATAGATTCTTTTTGTTTAGCTTTTGCCCAATCCGTAGTTGCTGAGCCCTACTGTCTGATGTCTTTTTTTTTTTTTTTTTTTTTTGCAGTACGCGGGCCTCTAACTGCTGTGGCCTCTCCCGTTGCGGAGCACAGGCTCCGGACGCGCAGGCTCAGCGGCCATGGCTCACGGGCCCAGCCGCTCCGCGGCATGTGGGATCTTCCCGGACCAGGGCACGAACCCGTGTCCCCTGCATCGGCAGGCGGGCTCTCAACCACTGCGCCACCAGGGAAGCCCTCTGATGTCTTTTTATTGTGACTTAAGGTACAAAGCATGTGCGTGCGTGTGCACACACACGCGCGCACACACACACACAGACACAAATCCTATTTAAGGACAGAGGAAGGTAAAAGAAGGTATTTTGACCCTGGGCTCACAATTTACCTATTCTTTGCACCAAATGAGGGTTTCCTCTTTCAGCTGTGGTTAGTCTTGGTTTCTGTGTGGAGCACTGGACAGGCTGGTACAGATGCATATACAGCTTTGCCACAGATCATGCCCTTCACAGCTAAAAACTGTACATTGGTGGTCCTGACCCTTAGGAGCCCTATTTGACAGGGTGCAGTATAGAAGAACTCACATTCTTGTTTGTGTCCTCAAAATTGGTGTGTGTGTGTGTGTTTTTTTAACATTTAAGCATATCTTTGCTTTCCTTTGATTATTCTGAGGTTTAAGGGTGGTCATTGGCAGAATTACACAAATAGAGTGTTCACAGCTCAGCAGTCCTTGGATCCACATTTGGAGTTCTACGTGGGTGGCACAGGAATAAATGCCAGTGAGAAGCCAGGACAGATCTGTTAACAGAAATTAAATGACTCAGGATACAGCTCTGAAAGCTTCCATTAAAAAGCCTGAAACACTTAAAAATTATAATAGTAGGAAAAAGGCTGATTTAAAAATTGCTTTGAATCTATTAATCTTTTCAAAAGCATATATCTTTTCATATGTCCAATAATTAGTATTTTTAATATTTTAAAAAGTGAGAGGCAAAGTAGCCTTCAGAATTGAGTTTTGCTTCACTTTAGATTTTTAAAAATTGAAGCCAGAAACAGAATTTCTTTGTGTTCCTGCTCTGGCAAAAATGGGGTTGTGGGAACATATCGAAAGATGAGAAAAATATTACCCAAAACATAGTCTATGAAATACAGCCTGTTCTTCTAAATTTATACCTTTCTATGGGATGTTATCAGTTATACTGATGCAATCAAAATCGATTTCAACATAAGTATTTAGTTCCATTTCCAGAATCCTAAGTAGTGAAATATCAATGATCTGTACCCATCTTTCTTTTTTCAAAAATATTGAGCTTGGCTCACCTCACTATTAATAAGTAGCTTGCTAAAGAGTTTCACTCAAAAATTACAATGATTAAACAATTCATTTTGCATATGTGTAGAAGTATAGACATATTTTTCAGAAAATAGTCTCAATTTTAGCTTTTAGGGTAGCAGCTATTTCTGGTTCTACTTCTGTCTGGTTGCAGGCAGGATAAATACTGAAATATATAGTAAAAATAATTAATTTTCCGTATTTTCCTTTAACCATTGAACATTAGAAGTATCCTAGGTTGAGACTATCCCCGCAGTTGCTGCCCACCTGGTTGGCTGGCCACGCATGCTGAGAAGCCACAGACCCTGATTTCTGTAGTGAAGCATTATTTTCCTTCAGTGGTCACCATACCACGCTAGGATTGCCATTAAATGATGGCCTTAGGGCTTTCCTGAGACACTGTAATGTGTTCTTCCCTGCCTCATTGCCAGGGAGATTATTCTCAGGGAAAAGCTATTTCCAGGGGGATTATAAGAGACATGCTGGCTGCTCAAGAAGGAATTTTGAAAAGAGCTGTGGTGCTGGAAGAAATGATCCTGACCACATGTGTTCTCTGAGATCTCACAGAGAGCAAAGCCCAGAAAAAGAGGCCATTTAGAGAAGACTTTTTCTACTGTTCCTCCCATTGAAAAGCAATGGGGCCTGCCCCTGTGGAGTTACGGAAGAGAGATTTAGGATGGGAAGCAGCATTCCCCTCTGCAGATCATGGAAGGGCTAGTGCCTTTCATCTCTAATTTAACAAGTCAGAAGGTAACTGACATTGAACTGGAGTCCATTGGCTCTATTGAGTCTGTGGAGATGCACTAGAGGAAGTCTGCTCATCAGATTATTATCTATGTCATGCAGCTTCAGCTTCTTCATAGATTTTCATGAAGATGAGCAGGCATGAGGATATCAAGCCCCAGGTGACAGCTACTGAACACTTGCCTTGGGAGGATTGTTCCTCCTGTGTCCTGTTGACCCTCACAGCCTTCCTAGGCTTTTTGTAGAAGAGTCTGTGGAATCCAAAAACTCAGGTGAATTGCTTAAACTCATCCTTTTTAGGCAAGTTGGGGCAAAGGAGAAAGACTAAGACGCTTACCTCCAAACCCTGTGGTCTGTATGCTAAAATTCTCAGGCAGCAAGGCCTCTGGCCAGAAAAACTCCTTTTCCCTCATGGCCCTAGCAAAACTGGTCGTGAGCTCTGTACTTTTGGTGACTGTTCTAGTTATCTGTGCCATGTTACAAACTACCCCAAAACTTGGTGGCTTAAAATAACACCATATTTTATAATATTTTGTGGTTTTTATGGGACAACAATTCAAGAAGGGCTCAGCTACGTAGTTCTGTCTCAGAATCTCTCATCTAATTATAGTTAGACAGCGGTTGGAGCTGGAATAGTAGACAACTAGAACATCTGGAAGCTGGCCAGTCATCTCTCTCTTCCTATAGTCCTAGAGGCCTTTCCTTGTGGACTGTGTGTGTAGGTTTAGTTTGGGCTTCCTCACCGCATGGCAGCTGAAAGGTAGAACTTCTTAACATGGCATCTCAGGGCTTCAACACAAGTGTTTCAGCAAACTGGGTGGGAGCTATATCTGAGATTGTATCCTGGCTGGAATTTAGTCATATGCCTCTCCCTAGGTACAAGGAGAACTAGAGAGTATGATGCCAGCTTGGCAGCCATGGGTTCAGTTAAAATGTGAGATTTCTATTTCTAAAAGGGAGATGTGAGGATAGTATCAGGGACAATAAATAGTCTCTGCCACAAAATTATCATGGAGTTACAGAGTCCACATAGAAATGCTGGTAGAAGGTATGATTACAATGATGATATCGTGCCCTCTTCACTCTCGTGTGAGCCACTGCAACCATATCTAGTCTGAGTATATTTGCAGAATATCCAGATTATAAAAGGGGTCTGACTGAGGGTCCAAAAGGAATGGAGCCAGATAGCTGATCAGCTCCAGATTTACAAGGGACATTTTTTACTTTGTGGTATTTCTTTTTTTCTTTTTATTTTTTATTTTTTATTTTTTTTGCGGTAAGCGGGCCTCTCACTGTTGTGGCCTCTCCCGTTGCAGAGCACAGGCTCCGGACGCGCAGGCTCAGCGGCCATGGCTCACCGGCCCAGCCGCTCCGCGGCATGTGGGATCTTCCCAGACCCGGGCATGAACCTGTGTTCCCTGCATCGGCAGGCAGGCTCTCAACCACTACACCACCAGGGAAGCCCCGGTATTTCTTTTTTTTAATTTTATTGAAGTATAGTTGATATACAATGTTGTGTTAATTTCTGCTGTACAGCTAAGTGACTCAGTTAAACATATATATATTCTTTTAAATATTCTTTTCCATTACAGTTTATCACAGGATATTGAATATAGTTCCCTGTGCTGTACAGTAGGACCTTGTTGTTTATCCATTCTATGGATAATAGTTTGCATCAGCTAATCCCAAACTCCCAATACTTCCCTTGCCCTCCCTTCCCCTCCCTTGGCAACCACAAGTCTGTTCTCCAAATCTTTGAGTCTGTTTTTGTTTTGTAGTTGTTTTAGATTCTACATATAAGTGATATCATATGGTATTTGTCTTTCTCTTTCTGACTTACTTCGCTTAGTATGATAATCTTTAGGTCCATCCATGTTGCTGCAAATGGCATTATTTTATTCTTTTTAATGGCTTGGTAATATTCCGTTGTATATATGTACCACATCTTCTTTATCCATTCATCTGTCAATGGACATTTAGGTTGTTTCCATGTCTTGGCTATTGTAAATAGTGCTGCTATAAACATTGGGGTAATGTATCTTTTAGAATTATAGTTTTGTCTGGATATATGCCCCGGAGTAGGATTGCTGGATCATAAGGCAACTCTATTTTCAGTTTTTTTTAGGAACCTCCATACTGTTCTCCATAGTGGCTGTACCAGTTTACATTCCCACCAACAGTGTGAGAGGGCTCCCTTTTCTCCACACCCTCTGCAACATTTATTATTTGTAGATGTTTTAATGATGGACATTCTGACTGGTGTGAGGTAGTACCTCATTGTAGTTTTGATTTGCATTTCTCTAATAATTAGTGATGATGAGCATCTTTTCATGTGCCTATTGGCCATCTGTATGTCTTCTTTGGAGAAATGTCTATTTAGGTCTTCTGCCCATTTTTTGATTGGGTTGTTTGGTTTTTTTTCTGGTTATTGACTTGTAGGAACTGTTTGCATATTTTGGAAATTAAGCCCTTGTTGGTCACATCATTTGCAAATATTTTCTCCCAGTCTGTAGGTTGCCTTTTCGTTTTGTTTCAGGTTTTCTTTGCTGTGCAAAAGCTTATAAGTTTGATTGAGTCACATTTGTTTATTTTTGCCTTGGGAGACTGACCTAAGAAAATATTGCTATGATTTACGTCAGAGAATGTTTTGCCTATGTTCTCTTCTAGGAGTTTTATGGTGTCTTGTCTTATATTTAAGTCTTTGAGCCATTTTGAGTTTATTTTTGTGTATGGTGTGAGGGTGTGTTCTAGCTTCCTTGATTTACATGCAGCTGTCCAACTTTCCCAACACCACTTGCTGAAGAGACTCTCTTTTCCCCATTGTATATTCTTGCCTCCTTTGTTGAAGATTAATTGTCCATAGGTGTGTTTATTTCTGGTCTCTCTATTCTGTTCCATTGGTCCATATGTCTATTTTTGTGCCAGTACCACACTGTTTTGATTACTGTAGCTTTGTAGTATTGGCTGAAGTCTGGGAGGGTTATGACTCCAGCTTTGTTCTTTTTCCTCAGGATTGCTTTGGCAATTCTGGGTCTCTTATGGTTCCATATAAATTTTATGGTTATTTGTTTTAGTTCTGTGAAAAATGTCATTGGTATTTTGCTTTGTGGTATTTCTAGGGGACCACTTTGTCATTGATAGTATTGAATAAAAACATAAAGAAACACTAATCTGTTGAGCACCAAAGATAATTTTTGCCTATGTTCTCTTCTAGGAGTTTTATGGTGTCTTGTCTTATATTTAAGTCTTTGAGCCATTTTGAGTTTATTTTTGTGTATGGTGTGAGGGTGTGTTCTAGCTTCCTTGATTTACATGCAGCTGTCCAACTTTCCCAACACCACTTGCTGAAGAGACTCTCTTTTCCCCATTGTATATTCTTGCCTCCTTTGTTGAAGATTAATTGTCCATAGGTGTGTTTATTTCTGGTCTCTCTATTCTGTTCCATTGGTCCATATGTCTATTTTTGTGCCAGTACCACACTGTTTTGATTACTGTAGCTTTGTAGTATTGGCTGAAGTCTGGGAGGGTTATGACTCCAGCTTTGTTCTTTTTCCTCAGGATTGCTTTGGCAATTCTGGGTCTCTTATGGTTCCATATAAATTTTATGGTTATTTGTTTTAGTTCTGTGAAAAATGTCATTGGTATTTTGCTTTGTGGTATTTCTAGGGGACCACTTTGTCATTGATAGTATTGAATAAAAACATAAAGAAACACTAATCTGTTGAGCACCAAAGATAATGCAGAGCATTGCCTTGGGAACCTGAGAGATAAAAGGAGTATGAGATGATACTTGTCTCCGAAGAACACGAAGTCTACCTGTGTAGACTCAATCTTGAAAAGTTAAAGAGCCACGAGGTTACAAAATGATGATTTAACATTTCTTTGGTTACTGTTCGTGTGCTCTGTAACACAAAAGAACCCTATGACCCATTGAAGATCCATCTAAGCTCGCTATTAGATGGGCTGTCTTATGCAGGCCAAAGACAAGAAAGCCAAACAACAGTACTGAGTGGTAAGGAGCTGGAGAGAGAAGACGCTCTAAGAGTGTGTAGACTGGGGATCAACAGCCTCACCCAATCGCAACCATCTACCCCCTTAGTCCCACTCATGGCCTAATGAGTTCTATAGAGAGAAGCACAATGGAGTCCAAGGATAGAGGGCCTTCTGGAGGTTGAAGTCCTCTTAAGAAGTTTCCTGAAGAAGTAAATGTCACCTGGAGAATGGATAAAATAGAGAAAAGAAAGGAAGTCTTTTGAGATTAAGAGACAAAAAAGGGAAAATGAGAGGCATGTTCTAGGACTAGCTAGTTATGACAGTTGACTGGAGAGAAAGGTCATGCAGACACAGAGCGTGAGGAACAAGGGCTGAGATCAGTGTATGAAGGACCGTGAATGCCCAGTCAAGAAATCTTTCTAATATGCTGTCTGTTGTGGAAAGCAACAGGCTGGGCTTGGCAACAGATGTTTTTAAATAACACACTACACCTAGACAGTGCAGGCACACCACTTAGCTACATTGAAATTTAAATGTTAGCTGGAAGTTGTTAATCACAGTGGTTTCTTCTGGAACCTGGGGGCACACACAAAAGTTCCATTTTGAAGAGATCTATATTTAACTAGCTAAGCATCTTTTTCCAGACTTTGGTCTTTGAGTGTTTAATCAGTTTTTGTTTATTCTGTTTGATGAGCCTGCTCTCACAGAGCTTTCTTTGGGGCTTCCGAAGTATGAGTGTCTTCAGAAGGGAGAGGAGCAGGGGTTCACAGACATCTCCCCAAGTCTGCCTCTGCCTTGAGAGGGTGTGGGAGCTGCTGTGCCATTGCTGTTCTTAGCACAGAACCACAAAAAGACAGACGTGAGGCCTGCGCACTTGTGCCTTCAGGGCTGAAGGCGGTTCCGCTGCTAACATCAAGTGACATTACTTTCACTAAAGATCAAAACAAAGTGATTTTAAAAAGTTTGCTTAGTCAGAGTAAGTCTACTCTCAGTGACGTTAAGAAAAGGTGGAGAGTAAGGATCAGGTGTAACTTGGAGCCTGCATTTCTAGCACCCTTCCATAGGTCAATGAAGAGGACTTGGCTAATATTTGTTTGATAAACACATGTAATGTATGTATATTAGTGCATTGCATTGCCAAGCACAGTGTCTGGGACATAGGAGATTCTTAATAAATAGCGTTGAATGACTGAATTAAGTAACCTACGTAAAATAGCTGTGGAAACAAGTATCAATAAGAAGAATCGTTAATTATGTTTCTGCTTGTAGTATAGTCTTCTGTTTGTTTGCTTTTGTTTTAAACAGCTCAGAAATTTTGGGGGGTGGGTAGGGGAGAAGAAACATATAAAAAATAAAAAGAATCACCTCTCATTTCACTTTTCAAAGGTAATCACTTTCAACATGTAGGTATATTTCTTCCAGTCTTTTTCCTATGTATATCTTTGTTCATATATAAATTGTAATTTATTTAAACCAAGTATATAACCTGAAGAACAGAAGCATAAATTAAAGAATACTATATGGATTTATTGTCTTCTCTGCTGTAGTCTGAAAACATAAAAAAGATATGTAAATATATACCTATATTTTATGTGAGTCACCATTAGCTTAATCACACATTTGGAGCCTGCTGTATCAACACACACACGTCATATTATACATGTGCTCCTTTTTGCTCTCGATTGTAGCAGCATTCATCTAAAGTCGAATTAATATTAAACTAAAAACAAAATCCAAAACAAAAAGGCAGGCAAAAACTCACAACGTTTTGAGGCCATTCAGCCTTCTAATTAGGCAGCTGCTCAGCGTGTGACCATTAGTCAGACGTTGTCTTCCTCACTAAGGCTTACACAAAAGATGTTAGAGGTCTGTATTGATTGCCCCCTTGTTGGTTATTTTGCTGAGACATGATTACAGCCTCTGAAATTGGCTTGTAGAGGGAGCCTCCAGGCCAGAGATCTATGGTGAAGATAGCACAGGAGCCAGCAAAATATTTTAATACATTGGCACTATAAAATTGGACAGTATCCTTGTTTTCCATAAGCCTTGGAAGGCTGTCCACGTACTTGATGTTAAGGGTTTTGAGTATCCCCACTCTGTCAATATTCTAGGAAGATAATGGGCTTTTCTTAGTTATGATATAAGGGGGTTTCCATGAAGGGCATTTACTTGTGCAGTTGGGATGTTTTGCCCTCCTTTTCCTCCTGTTTTTCTATCTAGCTGCACAGGAGGTAGGATAAGGCGCCCAGGAGAGGGGTATGAGGTGGCTGGTATGTGCTCTCCCAACCCTTCACCACAAACCCGGCTGCCTAAGCTGAAGCAGCCACACAGAGAGCTAAGGAAACTTTAAAAACTTAATTAAGGGGAAAAAAGCAAACAAAATAATGCTATAGTGGATTTACTTAGTGCTGTAGCCTTGCCAGGGAAACCACAGAGTCTGCATTTATATAAGACATAGCTAATTAAAACGGGAGACGGGACAACAAGCTTTCTTTTAAGTTCATTTAAATACATGTTTATGTTGTGTTTAAGTTCCCTGTGGGGTAATGTAATGCTGATCGCAAGGCATAAAAGCAGTTTGATTAGGCAACTGTAGGTCTTCGTGAATACTTTGAGCCTTAAGTACTTAAGACTTAAGCTCCCCCATACCCCATACCAAGGTTATCCACTGAGGCCGGGTGAGCCCCACCCCTGAAGGCAATACGTCTGAGGCTGGACTGATTCATCTTCCCTTTGTAGTCTCCTTTCTCTCCTGCCTTGGTTCTTTAACTCAAGGTTATCATACTTGAGCCTTATTTTTGTTCTTCTCTGCTCTCTATGATTTATGTTATCCTTTCAGATGATATATTTATTTAACAAAGAATAACTCTCCTTTCTCTTTGCTTCTCATACCACTTCTTTTTGAGGGCAATGCAAATATTTTAAATAGGACTTCAATTTGGAGAAATTTTAAATGTTTACAAGTCAGCCAAAATATCCACATTCGATATGTATCTAAACAAGAAGATAAAGTTTGGGGAACTAAAATGTCATTCTCTGTTTGCTTCTGATATGTATTATGTTTTAGGACCTCACTTCTTAAAGCGAGTGGTCCAGCAGCATTAGCATCACCTGGGAGCTTGTTGGAACTACAGACTCTCAGGGCCGTCCCCAGGCCAACTGAACTGGAATCTGCATTTTAATAAGATACCCAGATGACCAGTGAGTACATTACAGTTGGAGAAGCACCAATTCCCTCAGACTCATCTCCTTGAGACATTATGTAGGTTCTCCAGTAGAAGACTGTGGAAAACATTCTGTATGCTCAGGTTAGATTCTTCCTTAGGCATCTTGAATGGCCTTTTTATGGACTCATTAGAAGTCTGCTACATAGAATAAAAATGAAGAATCACTGCACAAAGTTTTAAGTCTCCCCTTTAATTATGTCTGAATTTAATTTATAATGGTTCTGAACTATAATTAGTACATTAAAATTGATTTACTATTCATTTACGAATACATTTAAATTGGGTACTTGTGAACAAAAAATTTTCTTTAATATTATATACCTATATGTGGCAAAGTAGCTTCTCTATAGAATGTTTATTCTGCCACAGATTTTGAAAAAGGCTATAATCACATCATATATCCATAAAGGAACACTAGAGTTATGTTCTTCTTTTTAAATTTTTCGTTAATATAGACCCTATTTGATCTAACTGAAATGAATATTTCATCACTGGCTGCATGTGTTGTCACATTCTTGAGAAAGAATGTAACAATTTTAAAATAATCTCATCTGCTTAAGAACATTATTGTACTATCTGAAAGGCCATTTGGGGTTCAATTAAACAAAGTAATTAAAATAAATTTATGATTTGTTCTAAAACTTGAGCTGAATTTAAGATGTATATGATATTTGCTGTTATATTTTTAAAGAAATACTGTAATCTTTTGTTGCCAAAGTCTTGTCTAATGAAGGAAGAACAAATGCTTCTTTGTTTAACCACTCAATGCAATCTTGAAATTAATTTTTAAGAAGTTATTCGTTCAGAATTATGTAGTTTCAATAGTTATACAGCCCCCACTCTTTATTCTGTAGATAAATGATCCTCCTTCCTCATCCTCATGGCTACAGTATCATAGACAGAGACTAAACACTAATTTTCCTTTAATTTTTTTAGTCATTCCCAGCCATCATGTGTAATAGCAATTCAAGTGATTTCACAACACAAGGCCAAGACTGAAAAGTTCCGTTCCCATTGTTGATGCTGAGGGCTTGTTAGATACTGCGGGATTTACCTTGAATCAATAAACACAGTCCAGATTTACAGGAGATTCTCACCTCAAGAGCAACTGTCCTTGTTGCTCAAAGGAAAGCCATCATGCTTGTGTATAGTAGGGGCTCAGGCACAAATGTTGGTTTATAATTTTAGGTGTCACAGTGTAATTGCATTATATCATTTCAGTTAGTTAAAGTTTCATACCTCTAAGATTGTTGTACTCTGAAGCGGGAAATAGTTTTCAAAAACCTTAAACTAAGATTCACAGTTTTTACTGGCTATCATTTTATTTTTTTTAATTTTTAAAAAAGATTTATTTATTTTTGGCTGCATCGGGTCTCAGTTGTGGCATGCGGGCTCTTCGTTGTGGTGCGTGGGCTTCTGTCTAGTTGTGGTGTGCGGGTTTTCTCTCTCTAGTTGTGGCGCACAGACTCCAGGGCACGTGGGCTCTGTAGTTGTGGCTCACGGGTTCCAGAGCACCTGGGCTGTGTAGTTTGCAGCACGCGGGCTCTAGTTGAGGCTCGTGAGCTCAGTTGTTGTGGTGCGTGGGCTTAGTTGCCCCGTGGCATGTGGGATCTTAGCTCCCTGACCAGGGATCGAACCCGCGTTCCCTGTATTGTAAGGTGGATTCTTTACCGCTGGACCACCAGGGAAGTCCCCTGGCTATCATTTTATGTCATCATCATCATTGCTAACACTATGTGCACTTTCTATATGCTGCAGACAAACTAGTCTAAATCCCTTTTACATATCAAATCATTAAAACACATAGGAAGCTTTTTAGGTACATAATTTTATTCTGATTTTAAGAGAAGGAAACTTGCGACTCAGAAAGCTTAAACAACTAGTCCAAGATCACATAGTTAAGAAATGGTAAAGCTGGAACCTAATGGTATATGAATATAATTTAGTCACTTTAAATTTGTGAGCATGAAGAACACATACTGTGAACTTATTCTAATTTGGGGGGTGGGGAGAGGAATGCCTTCTCTTGTAAGACAATTACTTTTTGCATTTGTTTTTCTATTTACTAACTTTTGCTTTCTGCAGGTTAAAAGTGTAATGGCATTATAAAATTTAAATCTCTGTCTGAAGTTATTTAGAATTTTTCCTTCAATTTTAAGAAAATTGTATAATGTATAGTTGTATATTATAATGAAAATATAATTTTATACATGTACAATATAATGAAAAAGTAGATCAATAATAGCTCAGCTGCAAGTCTTGCCTTTGGTTGCAATGTGATTTTTTAAATACAATTTTATATTCTGGGGGCACATACTTCACCCTGAAGACAATGGAAAATCTTTCGAATTTTGAAGAAAGGGAATCCAATCAGAAGACTGTTGTAGTCATTTAAACGAGGGATATGGAGTCAAGGCAGGTGGGTCAATGACATGGGAAAAAAGTGACTGATTTACTTCTTTTTACAAAAGAAGTCTCAACAAGGGCTCCTCAATAACAAGATACATGAAGGGGGTGAAAGGTGTTACAGAACCCTAAGTCTTGAGCCTAGGTAAATTTAAGAACGGTGGCGAGAGAATGGTCTTTGGAGAAAAATGATTAGTTTAATTTGGGACATAGACTCTGAAGGAATGACAGGATATCCAATTTGAATTTATCCAGTGCTTAGCAAGGAAGGTTGAAACTGTAGAGAGGTCGGGGTGGGTGTGAGAGTTGGTTAACACGTCCTTACCCTTTCCAGGTAAGGGTCCAGCGAAGACCTCCAAAATGGTTAGAATGGGGTTGGCCAGGAGGGGGCAGCAGAGCATCACCAATTGCTGAGGACAGCTGGCCAGGACAAGGGCACTGACACTGACGTTTGGACTGATGCATTCTCATTTGGATGCAGGAAGAACTGCAGCTAGGTAAGGACACAGAGACAGTGGGGCCCTAGAGGTGGATCACCTGGACAGTACAAACATATGGAAGCCAAAAGATGGAAAGATTTCTAGAAGGTCAGGGGAGGGTAGAAGTGTGAACAGAAGCAAGTAACTAGGGAATTTGAAGAAAGTGATTTTAGAGGAGTAGTAGGGACAATAATAGATTAAAAGGGATTAAGCAGGGAATGAGAATGGAAATGGAGAAATATTTGTTTCAAGTTTGCCAACGAAGGAAGCAGGGTGATACGATGGTAGTTTGAGGGGGAGGTAGAATAGATGGAGGGATTTTTTTTTAATGTGAAGTGTTCTTGTGAATGTTTATGAGCTGAATGGACTAGTCTTATGAAGAGAATAATTGAAGATGCCAGTGAGAGAAAGAATGAGTAGATAATTATGAAGCTACCTCTCAGAAGAGTTGGGATACAATCAAGAGCTCTAGTGGAAGGCTTGTGTTGGAGGAGAGTACAGAAGATAGAGATTTTGTGGATTTTTATTGAGTGCCAACTTTGCATAAGTAAGCTGTGTTCTGAATGTTCATTACTTATTTGGAAAGCTTGAACCATGTCCTCTGGGAGACACGGTGGTGCTGTGGATGTGGCATGTGGGAAGTGGAATGATTCTGGAGTGAGCTCCTCAGATAGCCCTTAAGTTATTAATCACCTCCTGTTGATAAATGTGCATATAGCCCGGAGTTATATAACTT
This sequence comes from Physeter macrocephalus, assembly GCF_002837175.3. NCBI lineage: Eukaryota > Metazoa > Chordata > Mammalia > Artiodactyla > Physeteridae > Physeter > Physeter macrocephalus. The sequence goes on from NC_041218.1 coordinate 61,986,117, forward strand.
ATTTTTCACTCTTACATTCTCTTTCTCAGAGATGTTTTACCTTTTTATTCTTTCTTTTTTATTATGGTTTTTAAAATTTTTATTGCAGTGTAGTTAATTTACAATGCTGTGTTAGTTTCAGGTGTACAGCAAAGTGAATCAGTTATACATATACATATATCCACTCTTTGTTTAGATTCTTTTCCCATATAGGTCATTACAGAGTACTGAGTAGAGTTCCCTGTGCTATACAGTAGGTCCTTATTAGTTACTTATTTTATGTAGAGTAGTGTGTATATTTCAATCCCAATCTCCCAATTTATGCCCCCCCATTTTACTTTTATGTTTAAAATATTTTTAGCTATATGAAAATCTTTATCCCCATTGTTGCAGGAACACTTTAATATTGAAGGACTGGATATTTAGTAATCAGTTTTTTTTTTTTTTTGGTATACGGGCCTCCCTCTGCTGTGGCCTCTCCCGTTGCGGGGCACAGGCTCCGGACGCGCAGGCCCAGCGGACATGGCCCACGGGCCCAGCCGCTCCGCGGCACGTGGGATCCTCCCAGACCGGGGCGCGAACCCGGCTCCCCTGCATCGGCAGGCGGACGCGCAACCACTGCGCCACCAGGGAAGCCCAGTAATCAGTTTTTAACAGTGTCAATAACTTGGGTACTATTCCTGGAACCCAGGTGTTTCCAAGTTGGAAACTTAGACCATTGGTTATCAATCCTGGCTGCACATTAGAATCATTTGGAGGGGTTTCTAAGCAATAGCCATGCCTCACCCCACTCGCAAAGATGCTGATTCAAGTGGTTTGGAGTGGGCCTTATCAGTTTTTTTAAACCAGTTTCCCAGGTGATTGTAATATGCAGCCAAAGTTGAAAACCACTGACTTAGACCAACAGCACTTTTACTATTAGGCAACTTGTTCAATGCATCATTTAACATAGGCTGTCCCTGCAAACTCAATATGACTAAAGTAAAATGCACTTCCAAAAGTAATTTTCCCTCCGGATTTTTCTTTGTCAATTGCACTTCCATAAAGGAAAACATGGAGACCTCTGATTCAAATTTTGAGGAGTTTCCCCTTCTTAAACAAAAATCTTTTCAAAGCAATTATTTCAGAGTGGGTACATATCTGCTGCTCCTTTTACAAAAAATTTTGGAGGGGATTGGGGAGAAATCATGATTAGACTAGCAGAGTTGAAAGGTACTGAGAATTACCTAACCCAATTTATTTGACATGTGAGAAAAATCGAGGTGCAGATTGGTTGAGTGACTTGCTGAATAACTCACAGGAAAACGAATTACATGGAGGAAGGATAAAGGAAAGGCCTGCATGAAGTGTACTGATCTGATCTGATTAGTGGCCAGGAATAGAACTCAGATCTTATTTTCAGTTCATGGCTATTTTGACCACAAGAGGAAAACTGGTCAGCCTAAGTTGGAAGGTCAAAGAAACAGAAAATTTTGTCCTCAAAACATAACTCATTGTCCAGCCCACTGTAAAAAAATAAAGGTCATCTACCATTATTCTCACTGTTATTCTTGATTCCTCTCCTCAAGGCCTAACCACACCATTATGTCTTGGCTTTTCTCTTACCCATCATTTGTCATTTTTGAGCATTGATTACCCAAAGCTTTATGGACCTTTTCTGCTCCCTTTATGCTGAATTAATTCTTTTATTGTTATGTTTTGTTAATTTACTGGCAGAATTTTTTCCCACATTTTTATAAGAGCTTTGGCTCTAAAAGAAGCATTTATTATACATGTACTTTAACCCCAAAGGAAACCAGAAAAAAAGTAAACTGGAACAAGAAATTAATTTTTAATTTACATGGCTATTAAGAGATGAAGTATGGTTAGCAAAAAATTTCCTGAAGTAAAATAACCATGCTGCCATTCAATCCTTGCCATGAATGTGGTTTGTCAAAAAACCAAATTAAATCCATTTAAAAAAATGTTGTGTTCTTTTAAACAAATATTTTTCTACAATTTAAGCAAAAGGAAAAAAGTCCATTCAAGGGAATAAATATTAGAGTGCTTACTATTTGTAAGGCACTGCAGTGGACCCTGAAAAGAATACTAAAATGAGTAAGTCCCTGCCCTTGGTAGAGGGTTGTGTGTCTTTTTGTCTTTCAAAAAGTCTTTGCATAAACAAAAATCTGGGGTCTCGGAGGGAATCACATAAATTTTCCCACATTCTTACCCTTTCATCAACAGCAGGTCATAGAAATCACTTGACACCCTTAAAAATCTCAAAATCCCTGCCCTCCGGGAATTTGTAATCTAGTGGGGGCAAGGCGGGGGCGGGGGCAGGCAATAAGCAAACAAGTAAAATATGTATGTGTTACAGAGAAAAATAAAGCAGAGAGGGGGCTTAGGGAGTTCTCAGCATGATGTAGTAGCAATATCAAATATGCTTGCCAGGGAGGATCTTAATCAGAAAGAGACCTGAAGTAATGAGCTGAGTGAAATAAAGGTATTAGCCAAGAAAGATACCTGAAGCAGAACATTCCAAGCAGATGGAAGAGCCAATACCAAGGCCCTCAGTTGGGAGAGTGCCTGGCCTGTTCAAAGATGAATTAGGGGCTTTGAAGACGAGTGTGGCAGGAATCGGCCAACTAGGGAGAGAACAGTAGGAGAAAATTTAGAGAGCTAAGAAGTGGAGAGTCTTTGCATTTTACTCTAATGAGAAGCCAATGGAGGATTTTGGGGAGCAGAGTAGTGACATTTTTTTTAACCTGTTAATAATTTAATAAAAAGCTATGTAAAAAGGTGTGGTCAGAGTGTTGGGAACCAGCAAGGATTTATAAGGCAGCCAGATACTACCAGTAGCAGAGGCTGTTACAGTTTCGGTGGATCATGATCAAAGTTGATCGTGGCAGAAGCAGAAACACAAAAAGTGACTACAGCATCCGGCAAAGAGAGACGTTTGTGGAATAGGGAGTAGTGAGAAATGATCGAATTCTGCATACATTTTGTTGGTGGAGCCATCAGGATTTGTTGAAGGTCCAAAGGTGTGATGGGACAGAAAGAACGAGGCTAAACTGCTGCCAGCTTTGATTGGTCGCACTCTCAGTATCGCCGTTGTAAAAGGTGAAGATTTGTGAACGTTCTGATTCTACGTTTTCATCTCAGACTATTTAATCGGAATCTCCTGGATCGTGGCCTTGGACCCAATACATTTAAAATGTTCTCTATTCTTCTAAAGCTAAGGATTGAAACCTGCTGGCTCAGGTCTCACTTGAGTTACATGAAACAGGCCACACCTTCAGGGTACAAATTAGGAGCACAGCCCTGTGCAAGGTACGTGGGTGGGTGGGCTCGCGAATGGAGAGATTAATCCCATTCGGATCCCTCTCGCAGAACGCAGGAACACTGCAAAGACATCTGAAGTGTCTTTAGCCAACCATGGAAGGCTTCCTGGAGGAGCCCGATTTTGACGAAGCCTTTCTTAAGCCTTTATCAGGAGGGAAAGGGGTAAGATGAATGGAAAAGATGATGGGGTGTAACTGAGGGGTGACAAGCACCCAAGACAGACTCCTGGTGGACGACCCCTCCGCCCCAGACGCAGCCCCTAAGTAGTCGCTGCGCTGGCGCTCCACGCAATCTACGCCCCTTTCAGAGAAGGACCGGCCCATTTCTGCCCGCCGCTGCAGCTCGCGTTTCCGGAAGGTCCTGATATTAGACCGGACCCAACCGGATGAAAGTCGCGCGCCCTCTTCCGCTTGTGTTTGGGTTACTTATACTCGGCTTGTAAGGAGGGGCAGGCGCGCGCGGTCTCTCTGCGCAGGCGCGGCCTGTGGTCCACGCGCGGAGTTATGCCAGCTCGGCACGTTTCGCGTGTCCGGGCCTTGTATCGGCGCATTTTGCTGCTGCACCGGGTTCTGCCCCCAGACCTCAAAGCCCTTGGTGACCAGTACATGAAGGACGAATTTAGGAGACATAAGACCGTTGGTTCTGACGAGGCCGAGCGATTCTTGCAGGAATGGGAGGCAAGTAACTGCCCCCTTTTCTTCGCCCCAGATCTTTGAGGCCCCTCAGCTGTGTCCCGGTTTGTCTCTGGGAGAGACCGCCTGACCCGGCTGGTTTCCCCGGGCCGCACGAGCTCGAACACAGCGGCAGCCTGTTCCGTTTGAATTAAACAGCGCAAAGCCGTTCAATACTTCCCAAAGCTACGTCCCAAGCTGGTCTATTTATCCCACGGGTTCCTCGCTGGAGCACATCCCGTTACAACAGCGTGTCCAATTCAGTTCAAGTTTTGCCAGGCGCTGGAGGGGTGAGGATGGAGGTTACAAAATTGAATAAGTCACCGTCAAGTGCTTAAAGAGCTTACCGTTTGGCAGCTTTTTTGTCTCCTCCAATGCCTTGCACGTAGCAAGCGCCTATTGATAAATTAATGGTTTTCTCGTTACTAGTTTTCAGAGTTTTAGAGGCTTGTTTCTATAATTACTATTTTTAAAATCCCAGTGCTCTTTGTTGGGTCTTGATAATATTCTCAGTTGACTGATACAGAAATCGGATAAGACTGGGGGTAATTACAAGCGGTGGGCAAAAATGCTGGTCAGAGGTAAGTCAGGTGAAAGTTGGTTTTTTCGTAGTCTCAAGTCACTGTATTCTGTTGAATTGCTCTGCATCATTGCATTAAATCTTAATCAGACACATGCATTAGGGATTAACCCTTTGACTTTCCCTCCCTTTTTTGAGTGAAGTCAAATGATATTCAGAGTATTTCATTTAGAGTATTTCGTGGGGTTGGGAGCATGCAGCACTGCCCCTAGTTATTTGCAAATATCAAGAAATGAATGAAATTGGCAATTAGAGCGACAGGTGTTTGAAAGTATGAAGCAGTGTTGGTTTAAAAACTGAGGTAAGCAATTCTTCAGCCTAAAAAGTTGATGGTTATAGAGATTATTGAAGTCTGTTTTTTAAAAAAAATCATAAAGTGTGACCACAGGGTGAACATTAGGGTGAACACCGAACTTTTTCACTGAATTGCAGAATTTTTTATTGTAGACTCATTGACGCTTGCAAGAGGGACATTTAGGACAATGGTGAAATTTAGAACTTGCCTAAAAATCATGTGTGTTAGATGTAGTGAGGCTGCCTAGAGCCAGGGAAGTTGAATCTTAAAATGCAGACTGCTTTCTTTTAATATGGTAACTTGGTCTTGAAGACAGAAGAACTGGATTCAAATTCAGGTACCGGCATTTATTAAATGTCAGATCACTTTTCCTAGTCTTATTTTCTTATCAATAAAATCATAACAGTATTTACAATATGCACCTCTAAATTAGTGTATGTAAATGTAAGTGACATCTTTTAAGCCAAGTCAGTTTGTGGCAAGACAGGAAGAAGTCTAGCTCTATGTTGGGAAGAAATAAGGGCACTTTGGGAGGTCCTAAGAACTGGGAAGCTTTTTAGGGAAAGAGTAGGAACCCAGAATAAATTGATAAAAGGCTAGAGGAAAGAGACTTTTTTTTTTTTTTTTTTTTTTT
>NC_041218.1:61991837-62007693 GCF_002837175.3 Physeter macrocephalus
CGGCATCGGCAGGCGGACTCTCAACCACTGCGCCACCAGGGAAGCCCGGAAAGAGACATTTTTTAAAAACTGGTTTAAAAAAAAAAATGTGTTGATCAACCGAGGAGACGTGGTGTCAGGAGTTCAGCTTAAAAAAAAACAAACCCACAAAAAACCAAAAAACTCTCCTACTGCTATGTGGCATTTGGTCTCTGGGATGCTTTCACACACTTCTAAAGTCACTTATGAACTTGAATTTGCTTTACTTTATTTTTATTTATTTATTTTTTTTTTGCGGTACGCGGGCCTCTCACCGTTGTGGCCTCTCCCGTTGGCGGAGCACAGGCTCCGGACGCGCAGGCTCAGCGGCCATGGCTCACGGGCCCAGCCGCTCCGCGGCATGTGGGATCCTCCCGGACCGGGGCACGAACCTGTGTCCCCTGCATAGGCAGGCGGACTCCCAACCACTGCGCCACCAGGGAAGCCCTGCTTTACTCTGAAAGGCAAAGTTGGGTATGGATACCACTGGAGAAGAGAAGGGAAGGATCAGGAATACGAGAGGACTCAGTACTGGGAGGAGAGTTCTCTATTCCCTTCATCTCTATTCGCTTTCATCTATTCCCTTCTGATCACAGAAAACTGTGGCAAATATTAGAGCAAATTCATCGGGGGAAATTTCTGTTCAAGGACCTTTGGGGGAAGGTAAGAGGAAAGTATTTCATTTTATTTTAAGGATAAAAATGTAAATGCATATTTACAGAGTTAATAGTGAATTTATATAATTCCTTACCATAGAGAAAAAATGTTAAGTTCAGGGAGAGATGTTTGATAACTGGTTAGTAAAATACCCCTTGTAATCTTATTCCCAAGCCTTTTAGGGGACAACTGTTAAAAGTGGAATTGGGGCTGGGTAGATCAGGGGGTCTTACTTATTATGGCACTTCTAAAGTTCTGACTATGCTCAGTTTTGAAGAATAGCTGTTTTAGGTAATGCTTTCCATTTTTCTTTCTGTGCCGACCCAGTTGTGGAGAGAAGAACTTCTTACCACTAGTTTCTGGGAAATTAGAATAAACGTTGAAAATTAAATAGCAAGTAAAAGACCTTTGTGTTAGAATGTGAGACAAAACACAGCTCCTTTGGAGCCACTTTGAAAAGACTCCGTGTGTTTGATTTTTCATTTTTTTGCCCCATTTATTTATGTCTGTTGCTTTCTTGCCTGGTTTCCATTGTTTTCCTTAAGTAGCTGCTTTGCTCTGTGTCTCTTCAGGGAGGTTTATAGTGGAAGTTTCTGGAAAAAGCAAAATGCTTAAACATTCTTTAAATAGTTATTGATCACTTATTGCCAGGCGAAGTGCTAGGCATTGTAGGACACAACAGTGAATGATATATGTATTTTACTTTTATGGTGTCCAAGTTTAGAGTATAATAGACGGTTATAGTATGAAAGGGTGTCTCTGAAGTGCTATAGGGGCAAGCAGGGAATGGAGGAAGCTGAGGCCACATGTAATGTCTGAGCTGAGGTTTGAGCAGGTCACAGTTACCTTGTCAAAAAAAAGACTCTCTAGAAAGAGGGAATAACCTATGCAGAGGTATTGAGGTAAGAAACAGTATGACTTTTTCCAGGATCTGCAGTGATGTGTTTAGAATTTAGTGTATTACATGGGAGATAAGGAAGAGATAAAGCTAAAGAGGTGACAAGAGACAGGATATTCTGCTAAGGATTTTAGGTCTTTATTTTGAATCATTGAAAGATTTTAAGCAGTGGTGAAAATGATTCAAATTATATTCTAGAAAGATCACTTTAACAGCAATAGAAAGGAATGATTGAAGAATGAGACAGATTGAAGGTAGGGAGAACTGTTAGGAGAGATGTAGTAATTCCAAATATGTATGTGCCTGAACCAAGACAGAGGTGTTGAAGATGGAGAGTATGGGTTTTTGTGTTACCCTTTTTAAGGTAGAATGGGATTTGACTTGGTGACTGATACAGGATTAATTAGAGGGGAGTCCGTAGAATGGATAACTCTCAAGTTTTGGAATACAATACCAATAACCAGAATAAGTATATAGGAGGAGCAGGTGGGGGATGATTTCAGTATGGTGCATTTTTGTGTTAAAAATTCTGGTGGGACAGTCAAGTGGAGATGTTCTGAGATATATTTAGTCTGATACTCAGGACACAGATTGTGGCTGGAGATAGAGATTTGGAATTCATTATTTGTAATTGATAGTCCAAAGGTGTGAATTAAAGTGCCCAGGCTGGGTATAACGGGGGAAGTTAGATAGATAGTGGTCAAAGATAGACCACTGACATTGAGGAGTTAAAGAGGATGAAGGTAGTAGTGTAGTGCTGGAACTGTTTTGTTCTTTTCTTTCTCTGTACTCAGTTGTTCCTAAGCGCCTTCTGCAAAGGAACATACTTTTTCCCTTCCTGATTATGTTTGTCTTTAGATTTGTATGAGAGTCTTTATCATAATATTTGCTTTTTTGTTTTATTTTGTTGTATTCATTTAAGAGAGGAGGAAATGCTTCAAATTTCATGTAACTGTCCATTTGTAACTCATGTGGGATATCTCATGAGTTTGAAGTGGATCATCAGATTAAAAAATGTATGATTACGTTGCATGTCATCTATATTTAGAGTTTCCTTAACTTAATATAATTAGGGTTGGATGGGTATTTTGCAGTTTTTATAATTGTACGCCTCTCTTACCTAATTTGAGGACCTCATTTTGTTGCTTTTGAACATCCTGATTTGAACTTTGTATTTTAGTTTGTGGGAGAAAAGGAATGAATTACCTCTCTGTTCAATAGATGGATTGTATGTGTGGGGGATCATCAACCAAGTATGAGGGAGTCATCTGGGAACCTCTCAGTTGTACTGTTTATTCTGCATGTTACTCAGTGTGGTGTTTTTGTGATGGTTTATTGGATGGTGATGGTTTATTGAATGGTGATATGTCACACATGTGTGTTTTCTACATTAAGCTTTACCATTTAAAAAATTTTAGCCATACTGTGGTCCTTAACTAATGGTTGAAAAAGGGGTGAAGGTGAGGATTTGAAGCAGTATATCCTTGGAACATAAAATGTTTCCTTTTTTTTTCATTTCTGAAGTATTTGGAAGCTTTTACGATATTTTTTTGTAGAAATACTTAACTTTTATTGGCGTCAGATGTGTTATAACAGTGCTTATGTTATAAAGTAACTTAAGATGTTTTTAAAAATCATAGTTTGATCAACATTGCATATATTATTGACTTTATACTACATTACTGGAACATAGAGGTACGTCCTTTTATTTAAGTGATTTTAAAGTTATTGGAATTTATAGATTTAAAATAATGGTAATAGCATGATAATATTAATATGCTAGTAGTTATGGTTCTAAAACAGATCTGTGTATGTGTAGGGGTGTGTGTATGTCTGTATACCACACAGACTTAAGAATTTGTGAAGTTTCTCTGTAGAATTTAATAAAAGGATTATATATATGCATAATATTGATTTTACTGGTTTACTTATTTTATGAGATAAATTATTTTACGGTTGCTTAATAAGAACAGATGTCTGAAATTTTACATAGGGAGTATTAGAATTGATTGAAAGGGTCTTCACATTGCTTCAGTAAACTTGTTTTTTCGGTTAATGCTCTTAAGCGTTTTTGAAAAACCAAAGTAATGTATGTATGTGGTTAAAAAAAAATAGTGTGGGAGGACTTATAATAAAGAGCAATATATTCTTTTCTATTCCTTAATTTATCTGTTCTGGGGACATTTTTCATTTTATTTTGGTGTCTTTCAGGTTTCAAGTATCTTGTGAATTTGGTTATCTGTCCAAATTTACAAGTAAAGCAATAAGAAACTGAGAACTCTGCATATAGGTAGGCTTGTTGATTAGAAAATTACTTTTAGGATTACAGAGTTTCAGTAAATCTCCCTTGGATTTGCTTCTTGCTCCTCATTTTCTTTACCTCCTTGGTGTTCGTGTTCAGTTGGTTCTGGCAGTTTGGCTTTATCTTCAGCTGTTATTCTCTGTTTTGTTTTCTAAGCTGTGGCTGCTTCTATGGAGGCTGTTTTATTAGTTAAACTTCTCCACCTGCTTTCCATCTTGAGAACCTTATTGAAATCTCTTGGCTTCTAATGGCTCCTTTCTTAGTCATTATGGATCGCTCCTTTAAAAGTTTTTCTATTATCAGTCCAGTGGAGTTTTGGAAGGGAGAAGAAATAAGAAATAAGCTTCTGTGATTTCTCCAATCTGCCATCTCAAACTGGGGATTCTCAGTTTTTTCATTTTAAAGATGAAGAAACTAAGGCCTGTGGAAGTAAAATGACTTGTTTGGTGCCACACAACTAGGTACGATGAAAATCTTGTGCTCTCACCTCATGAAAATCGGTTAAGATTTTGGAAATTAATGTTTCCAAAAGACTATTCAACTTTTGTTTAATGTAAAATGATTATATATTTTTTAATTTGAATTTTGCTTGTTTGCTTATTACAGTTTATTTGTATATTTGGTTTATTTTCCATTTTTGGTATTTTTCATAAGGGACAGGGAAGATTTTTAAAATCATGTTTCTATCTAATACACCTCTAGCATAATTAGGAAATGTTTAGGTATTGTTTAGGTAATGATTTATTTGTATGTTTATTAGCCCAAGGTGCTAATTGCGACACATTTTTTTCTCAAATATTTTTTTCATTAATGACGTGAGAATAGAAGTTGCTGCAATGTAACTGTTAAACTATTGTGCTAGTCAGGCACATATATTTCCTGTGTGATTTTTGGCTTCAGTTGTCTTAGTAGGGGAAGTAATATTTTACCCTTGAAATTACAGATGGACCAAAACGTTATCTTTTACCTCTAAGATATGATTATATTAGGAGACGAGTTAAAACTATATCAAACGGCTTAACCCACTTTACACTTTTCATTGGCACCACTGATTTTTCTCTTTAATCTTTTCTTTTAGCTTTAGGGTTATGTGTTACCATAGTAATACCACGGACAATAAAAATACAGTACATTTTATTTCTCTTTGTAATACTTACCATTAACAAAATTAATAATTCCTGAATTAAAAAATAGTTAAAAGGCACATGGAATGTATTTGGGATTAATGTGATAGATGATTGATAGCATTAGTATAAAAAGAACTTAGCTTGGACTGGGAAAACACTTAACAGCTTTAAACAGGAATGGGCAAAAGGGACTCTAATAAGAGGTCATTCTCTGATTTATATATGAATTTAACTGCTGTGTTGAATGTATATGGTAATAGTGAAAAATTTAAATCGGTATAGATGTCCAGTGATGGCAGAAGAATGAAATTATAACATAGCCGTATGATGGATGGGATAGTATGCAGCTCTTAGTAATGGTGTTTCAGAAGAATTAATGGTATAGAAAACTACTCATGATAAAATAAAAAATAAACAGTGTTTATCTTTGGGTGCTGGGATTAAGGATGATTATAATTTTCTTCCTTGTACCTCAGAATTCCAGATCATGTGCTACTTTAGTAATTATAAGAAAGCCAATAAATGTGATTTTAAACAATGCAGTTGGATATACTCAGCATTTTTGTTACCAATCTTGTGTCACAAAGCACAGGAAAACACATACATTGAGTCAGCTAGCACCTTATAAATATAGTTCCTAATTTTGCCCTTTAAATTTTGTAGATTAAACTTAGACTTCTTCATGTTTAATAAAGTCAGCTATATATTTTAATTTCTTGCTGAGTTTTGTAAAATTAAAACAATCTAAATGTGTAGACTTTTTTTTCCAGTATTGTAAATGGCCACTGAAATAAGAAATAAAAGGCATCCAGATTGAAAAGAAAGAAATAAAACTTCCTTTATTCACAGGAGATATGATTATGTAGACAATTTGATGTAATCTACTAAAAAACTTCTGGAATTTAATAAGTCAGTTTAGCAAGGCTGTATGATACATGATCAGTATATAAAAATTAACTGTACTTTTATATACTAGCAGTGAAAACTTGGAAATTAAACTTTTTAAATATCACTTACCATCAAAAAATATGAAATGCTTAGGGAAAATTCAGACAAAGGATGTACAGACCTCTACACTGAAAACTACAAAGCATTGCTGGGAAAGAATAAACGTATAGATTAAAAATTAAACTTTATCTAGTTACTCTTTTTTCCTTAACCACTAGAAGACATATTTAGAATTTAGAATCTTTAGGGCTCTAAACTGAGATCAGAAAAGAGTCATCAGGGCCATCTATCTGGTATAGTTTTAAGTCTTTTTAAGCACCGTGAAGAATCTTCTCATGTTAATTTCTTAGAGATCATACTTAAATAGTCATAATTCTCCAATAACTTACTTTAATGAAAATTAAGTTGCTACTTAATAACTGTTAGAAATCTATTTTAATTTTTTATCTTTTCTTTTTCTAAGTATTGTAGAAGGTTGCATGAGGGCTGACAGTGTATTAGGACTGGCGGAGGAAATTGGTTAACTGTTGGTTTGTCTTCAGGCAGGTGAGACAGAGAGGATGGAAGGTGGCTTGGAAACCAGTAGGCTTAGGAAGGAGATTCTAGGTAGGTTTGTGCCACCCAAGATTGTCATTGTAAGTCCTGGTAAGTGATCTTGTGCATTTGGTATTGGACTTTATCAACATACCCAGAGATGATCGAATATTGACTTCAGATTCACACTAACTAAATTTATGTAATACTGAAGTATAAGCTAGAATGCTGATTTCTATGGGTTGGGGAGTGGGGGCTGATGAAGAGGGCTCTCCTTTTCCAGGAGTCAGAATATTCATATTTAGATCCAGGGACACTTCTTTCAGAGGTGTCTCAGAATTTAGAATTTTTTAGATTTTAGAAAGGTAAGAAGGAGTATGATTGAATTTTAAGACACACCCCTGTGGGATCTGGAGTGGTACCCTGTAATCAAGTACATTAATATTTCTGCAGTAAAGCATTTGACTGTTCATATTAAGCAGACTAAACACTTCACATAATCCATTTAGGTCCGGATTTGCTACCAGATGAGTTCTGAAAGAGCTTTTGTTTTTTGAAACTTTGACTTCAGAATTGCAAGTAAGGGATTGTGGACCTCTATTAAGCTTTCTAGGAAACTGAATTAATGTTTAGAAGGTTGCCTGGTAAACATGGAATTAAAATAATGGGAACTGGGTAGGCATGAGAGATTTTTCATCTGGCCTTGTAGTAAAAAAAACATCCGTTTAGTTTACAGTAGAAAACATTGTGGGTCCTCGTGCTTCACTGCCCTTTTTTCCTGGACAGTGCTGAACACAAATTAGGAAGTTTGCCCCCTCTTGATACTTTATTTTTATTTTAAGCACATTTTTTTCTGCCAAAGCATATTATTATTATCAGCGTGTTGATAGATTAAGCTACCTAATTGGTCTTCTGGGCCTGAGAGCATTCAGATGTTTCCCATTGTGTGTTGATTTTTTTAGCTCAGTTCCCAAGGGAGGATCATCTTTATCTTATTTAGAAGTTTTTGGTCTTCCCTAATCCTAAATTAGTAGAACTTGAAGCATTTCTAAAATAAATTGAATTTTGACTTCTAAGCTTTCAAACACTAAAATATTTATGCTTTATTTGAATAGATTTTAAACATATACGTGGTCTGTTTTTTTTAAAAAAACATTTCATCATTATAAACAAAAAAATAGCAGAACGTTGTGTATTGTATGTTTAAGCAGCAAAGCTTTCTGGACTTTGTTGCAGTGACTCTTCACTTTGCTGAAGATGATGTTGTCTAGTTTGTTTAAAACTATCCCATTGAATAAAAAAAATCACACACTTCTCATAGGAACTTTCCCCTTTCCACACTAAGAATGGCAGCTGATGGCATGGCAAATACGTATATATAAAAACAACTATAGGGCTTCCCCGGTGGCGCAGTGGTGCCAATGCAGGGGAAATGGGTTCGAGCCCTGGTCTGGGGAAGATCCCATATGCCGCGGAGCAGCTAAGCCCGTGTGCCACAACTACTGAGTCTGTGCTCTAGAGCCCGCGAGCCACAACTGCTGAGCCCATGTGCCACAACTGCTGAAGCCCACGCAACTAGAGCCCATGCTCCGCAACAAGAGAAGCCACCTTAATGAGAGGGCAGCACACCGCAACGAAGAGTAGCCCCAGATCGCTGCAACTAAAAAGAAAGCCCGCACGCAGCAACGAAGACCCAATGCAGCCAAAATAAATAAATAAATAAATTTATAAACAAACAGACAAACAACTATAATAACATCAGCATGCAGCATCAATGGGTCTAGCCTCACAGCACAGACCCAAAGTTCTAACCCCTCCAAAAGGTACCTTGTTCACTGCCTCACACTTCCCAGCCTGGCTGCCTACTTATTCATTCTATAAGGTATAAATACGTACAGTTGATAATGCAGGATTTCTAGCCAATAACCATAGTTAACACCACTTAAAAAAACGCCATGAACATATTTAAATGCCTTTACTAGGCTAAGCAAGATGCACAGAGTGAGAAAAACGTCTTATTTTAAAATATTTGGAAATATATACAACTTTGATATAGTTTCAGGGTACTAATAACACCCTTGGCTACTTCACGTAAATTACTTAAAATTTCTAGTACACTTTTAGAAACTGCAATGATTATATTCAAATTTTATAATTAAATCTAATGAGGGCAGAGCCATCTCAAAGAAGTTTATTGTGTTTTTCCCTACTCTGGAATTCATGTGGAGTTAGATTCTCAAGTTTATTTCTCTATCCTCCTCTTTCTCAACCCCCTTCTTCTTTACTTCCTCCTGTCATCCTCTTCACCTTCCTTTTTTTAGGCAACATCTGTCTCCTTTGCACTGTCAGATTTTCCTGAGTTGGCTAAACCTTTTTCCTATTTCTCCTTCAGCCTCACTACCTTATTATTGTAAGGCTGCTTTTTTTGCTATCAGATTACTCCACATCTGTTTGGTCTTCAGTGGAGGTGCCAGGGTTTGTGGATTTGATCTCAGGGTGGAACTCTGAACAGAACCCTCCCAGTAGTGGCTACTCGGGAGCATTAGGATCCTTCCTGCTTCCCTTAGTTGTTCCAAAATGCTCCATTTCTGGATCATCAGATTTGGATTTCTTTTTCCCACACATTGTCTTCTATATCTCAGAGCACTTCTTAGAAAACTGCAAAGGAAAAATCAAAAACAAGCTGCAACGCTGATGGGATCTCTTGGATTTTTCTTCTTTTGTACCTCTGGCTTGCCTGCACAATGAAGGCAGAGAAGACCCTTTGCTCTGTGGTTTCTTAGGTCACCTTCAGCCATATTGGTTCATTGTTTGCTAGCCTCTGCGTGCAATTTTACTGCACGCAGTAAAGAAACAGTTGACAAGAAACCAGTATTAATGATTATGATAGACATACATGTATATAGTTAAGAACTATATGAAATTTGCTTTTCTGTGCCATTTTCAGCTATTGTATTTAATCTTTTTGTGTCACCTGCTAGGTTAGTCAAGCGATTGGGACAAAGATTGTAATACGTTTTGGAAGCTTGATACTTTTGTAACTACTTTTATGCTATGAGTGCATTTCTGAAAAATTGTTTATAAGTTGATTTTTAAAAATTTTAACTGTATTTTAAGTATACTGGCAGATTAACTATTTAAAGAAATTCTTTTATTAATCCTTTTGTAAAATGAATAATCAGCCCATAATTTCCTTCTTTGTGTAAACCTGCATTTGCATACATGAAATTTGTTTTAAATAGGGTTTGTCTACAAATGTCGATGCATGTGTCTAAAAAGAAGAAAATTTAATTTCTGTTTGTAAAGAACAAATTCAGATTTGGCACTTTTGATAAGTAAGACATACCAGATTATTTTAGTTCTATTCTTTTCAACTAAAGCATATTTTAGATAGCATTTTGCTATCTAAAATATGCTCTACACCTTTAATTAAGGGGTGGCAAGAAGTTCATATGTTAAGATTGAACTGTAGTATATATATATATATTTTTGCGGTACGCGGGCCTCTCACTGTTGTGGCCTCTCCCGTTGCGGAGCACAGGCTCTGGACGCGCAGGCTCAGCGGCCATGGCTCACGGGCCCAGCCGCTCCGCGGCATGTGGGATCTTCCCAGACCGGGGCACGAACCCGTGTCCCCTGCATCGGCAGGTGGACTCTCAACCACTGCGCCACCAGGGAAGCCCTGTAGTATATTTTTAAACTATATTTTCTTAAATAGTAATAGAGCTAGTGTGAAGTTATATAAAGTTTAAAAAGTTACTTAGTAGTTTTATCTTTTCTTTCTTAAAAGCATAACTGGAATCTCAAATCTTAATGATCTTTGCCTTTAAAAATTTTGCTTTATCTTAGTCTGTACTTGTAGATGTATATGTTGATTTTAATTATGTTTGTTAGCTTTCTACTTAACTGTAGTTTGGTGATACCCAGCAGTTTACTCCTCTGCTTGATACTTGGATGATAACTCATCCTTCTTTTAGTTTGGATACTGAAATCTTGTTAACCAGTATTAACCATAAACAGCTATTTAGTCCACAGTATAGCATAAATATGGTATATTTATGATGAAAAAATAAAAATGTAATTGCCATTGTGTAATATTTTAACTGTACTGTGGTTAAATAGACTTTTTCTGCAGGGCTGTCTGGGAGCCTTACTACTATTTGTTATACTGTTTTTCTGGGAAAGTATATACAAATTAAAGTCTAGAGCATTGGGAACTTGGCCCCATCTCTTAGACCAGCTGCACAACCTATTGGATAGTCAGTCAAAGGAGAAGCCTCTCATGATTTAACATGGGTACTGTTTGACTCCATGGAAAGTAAAGCCTTTCCTCAATAACTGAGGAAGAAGTCAGTGGGTTAGAGAGCCCTTGGAAACGTCCTGGGATCTAGTAGAGACACGTCTTCTAATATAAATAAGGCCAGCCATTTGTTTGTTCATGGCCTTAACAAGTTGAGTGTCAGGGATAATCTAGAAGACATTATTAAGGACAAAAACTGGAAAGAAAGCAAAGAATCAGGAGGAGAGGTTTCAGCAACAAGTTCAAGGTGGGACATGGAGAAATTGTTCCAAATGTAGGTCTTGAATTGTGTGAGGCTGTTGGTCACACTACTAGGGAGGACTAGACAGGAGGAGCCCAACTGAGTTTATTTGTTCACTGATTCATCCAATGCCTACTATTTTTCAGGGGATACAGAGATTAATGGTCAGTATCCGTAAGGAGTTCATAAGTCGGGTACACGTCTGTATAAGATAGAAGAAGACTCATTGTGCTCTAAAGAATAGTAGTTGAGAATGTTGGTCTTCTGGCAGCAGGGCAAACAAAGAGTGGTGTGATTACAGGAGGAAACTTCTCTTTCCCTTAGCCATTCAATTTATGATTGTTAAGCAGTTCTCTAACCAGTATATCTACCCTGTCACTTGCTGTTCCTTAATCTGACTCTGTTCTGTTGGATTTTGAAGATCTTTTTTTTTTTTTTTTTTGTGGTATGCGGGCCTCCCTCTGTTGTGGCCTCTCCCGTCGCGGAGCACAGTCCGGACGCGCAGGCTCAGCGGCCATGGCTCACGGGCCCAGCCGCTCCGCGGCACGTGGGATCCTCCCAGACCGGGGCGTGAACCCGGTTCCCCTGCATCGGCAGGCGGACGCGCAACCACTGCGCCACCAGGGAAGCCCTTGAAGATCTTTTTATCTTTGAGTTTCTTTTTAAAATATAATTACCCTATGAGAGATTTCATTTTAAATTATTGGTAGCTAACACTTTAATGATTAAAAATGACATTGGAAAAAAAAATGACATTGATTAACATCCAGCTACTTACTGTGTGAACTTGGATAATTTGATTAACCACTCCAAGCCTCAGTTTCCTCATCAGTGAAATGGGAATACCAACAGTATTAAATAAGATAATATATTATCTTATTTAAATTAAATAATAATATATGCACAGTAGTTGCCTTGTACATGGTAAGTTCTCAATAAGTGTTAACTATTTTAGCTGTAGCGTGTGGTAGGAAGCAGATTTGATAGGAAGGAGTTTTGAAGGTACTGAAAACAAATTTTGTAATTTCATTATTCTTAATTCTTCCTTCTTTCCTATCTTCCATATCCAGTTAGTTGCCAAATCTGGTTGATTCCTTTTACCATATCAGAACTCTGACCTGTTGTCTCTATTCTCTTTGCCTCTGGATGTTTGTAGTAATTTCATAAATAGTCTTGCCTTTAGTTCCTTTTAAATGTCAGCTTATAAAACTCAACTTTGATCATATTATTGCCCTCGTCAAATGCCATCACTGTTTTCCCATTGACCTCTCTTGAACCCGAGTTCAAAACTATGCAAAATCTGACTTGAATATGTTTTTCCTACCTTACATCTCAATATTCTTTGTCAACTTTCCTAAGTTCCAGTCATACTCAACTGAGCATTGTTCTCTGAATGTGGCCTTAAGTTGTCTTGGCCTCACTATTCATTTGCCCTCAATGTTTTTCTGTCTTTTTCTGTGTAGTCAAATCCTAAAATGTCTTTCATAACAGCTCCAATCCTTTGCTATCAACTGTTTCTTGATTAATTCTCCCAGTAAAAAGCAAAACTCTGTCTTCTAATTTTCTAAAACATTATTTTGTATTTTTGTTTTCTTAATGCTTTCTACAGTGTATTATAATTATTTGTGTACATCCTTTTTGGTGCTAGTAGAGGGTAAATTCCTTGAGGACGAAAACTATGTTTTATGTATCTTTGTGTACCTTAAAGCTCCTAGGACAGTATTTTGCTTATGATAGATGCTCAGTAAATCTTGGTTTTTTTCCTCCAAAAGAAAAATGTGTGATTTTTCAGATGAGGACCAAACATGTTGGATAAAAAGTTACCCAAATATGTGAATTATAGTTTATAAAGATTAATAGTTTAAGCAAAGGCTTTTATCCTGATTATGGGAATTCTTAAATTGTATTTCGTAAATAAATGAGAATTCAGTGTTATATTTCATAGTGTACTAGGCTTATTCCAAGCACTTTAATTCGTGTTTTTATCTAGATATGCTGTCAAGTCACTAGGCATATGAATGCATGAATAGCTGGTTCAGTTTTTTTTTTTTTAATTAATTAATTAATTTATTTTTGGCTGTGTTGGGTCTTCGTTGCTTCACGGGGGCTTTCTCTAGTTGCGGCAAGTGGGGGCTACTCTTCGTTGCGGTGCGTGGGCCTTCTCATTGTAGTGGCTTCTCTTGTTGCAGTGCACGGGCTCTAGGCATGTGGGCTTCAGTAGTTGTGGCACACGGGCTCAGTAGTTGTGGCTCGCGGGCTCTAGAGCATAGGCTTAGTTGTGGCACACGGGCTTAGCTGCTCTGCGGCATGTGGGATCTTCCTGGACCAGGGCTCTAACCTGTGTCCCCTGAATTGGCAGGTGGATTCTTAACCACTGCACCACCAGGGATGTCCTGGTTCAGTTTTATATATATATATATATATATATATATATATATATATTTTTTTTTTTTTTTTTTTTTTGCTATGTGTAAAACTTATATCAAGCGTCTGTGGTTCCTAATGATTCAAGACAATTTAAAGTAGCTTAATATCCGTTTCTTTTTCCATTTAATATAGTGGTTTGAGTGCCTAAGAATGGAGAGAGATAATTAAAGAGTATTTAGGAAATTTAAGATCATGAACTGGGAGAGTCCTAGGACAGGCATAATTGCTAAGAATCTTGGAAACAGAAAAAGAAGTTGAGTGTCTGTCATGCAGTTTCCTTAAGCTACAATGAACACCATCTTCTCTCCGGAAGAAGAGAGAAACTAGGAGCAACTGTGCATGGTCATTTTCACTAAATTCTTCTAAGAATATTTACCTTGTTTACAACCGGATTCATTCATTCCTTCTAGTATTGACTGGAATACTCCAGTCAGGTACAGGAATTTTTTGTGTAAGTGTAATTTCAAAAATTTCCACATGATGGCAGTAGATATCTGGAAACACGTTATTGAATGAAATTCAGAAAATTTTGTATTTCAATTTTATCTGAAATAGTGTCTTTTCATATTTCTACTAGTAATTTTCACGCTTGTATTGTCTGATAGAGATAGTTACTGCTATTTAGAACATTTTAAATGTTTTCATTAATTTTAAAATTTTAAAAAGAGTAATTTTTTCCCCTGATTTCTTTTACATAATTTAAATTCATTTTTGAAGGTTTCATGGGTTTCCCCTGAATAGTGTTTTAAATACTTGTTTTGGTAAATGTCTTTTTTCTTAGTAAGCCTGTTTAGCGGAGATTGAGTTCAGTTATTTACTATTTATAGATAAATGTGTGAAACCAAATATGTGGACTTTTATTCAACTTTATTTTAGAAATTAAGGAATTGATTCAACATACATTCTTTTGTGTGAATGCACCTCATGCTCTCTTGACTGTTTTGTTTCTTGCCTCCCTTCTCTATCACTGTCAGGTCTTCTCTGAAATCTTCCCTGTCTTAATTTAAGAAATTCATTCATTCTGGGGCCTTCCCTGGCAGTCCAGTGGTTAAGACTCCACACTCCCAATGTAGGGTGCTACGGTTCAATCCCTGGTTGGGGAACTAAGATCTCGCATGCTGCACAGTATGGCAAAAAAAAAAAAAAAAAAAAGAGAGAGAGAGAGAAATTCATTCATTCTGTATATGTTTGTTAAATATTTACCATGCTTCATATACTGCCCTCAACATTGATAATTCATAGTGTTAAAAAAAAAAATTCACCCGATGTAATCTTCATTTGCTGGAGTTCACAATCTTACAAGGCAGATAGCTACCAAATACATTATTGTGTTTGAGTTAATGTTTGTGGTTCTTATAAAGCAGTATACTTTGCATAAAATTTTAAGGAGTATGCAGCTTTTACATAGTTATGGTAGATTATTTCTGAAAGCATGAATTAGATGAACAATGACCTGAAAAACATCAAAATAAAGATTTGGAAATTTTTTGAAAATGTAAATAGACCAAGGTATTTTGTTTGTTTGTTTTTTGAACACTAGGTGATAGATGATCTAGTTAAAAATGAGAGGGGGGAATAACATGGCATTTTTTGTTTTGGCTAGTAACATTCTGTTTTTTTAAAAATTATGTGTATCAAGAAGCTATTTTATTTTTACATATTGATATTCATTAAGCTTTTAAAAATTTTTTATTGAAGTATAGTTGATCTGGTCTTTTTCAATGTGCAGTTTTATCTTATGTCTGAATTTGTATAATTTGTTGTTAACACTGGGACACTTGGAAGTTTAGAAATACTAAAATAAAATCATAAAACACACACACACATCTGAAATGTATATTTATTGATTTATAAATTTGTTTTATTATATTGATAGAGCTATAAAATAGTTCTTTATGAAAACTGTTCTCAAAAATAAGTTTTTAAAATGTAAAAATTATATATATCTGTTTAAGGCCAAAAAAATGGCCTTTATAATGATTATATGACCATTACAAAAAGAATGTAAATAGAATAATTACTCTTGGGATATATTAAAGTACTTTCTTTTTAGATGTTGTTGTCTGTAATGTGTCATTTTTTCTGAAGAATATAGGTTTTGCAATATGGTTTTGTTATTTAAATTTTTTTCTTAAAATTGCTTGCAACAAGCTTTATCAAAGTTACATTTTATGACTAATGTATTTGAAATGTTGACTTCTGTAACTGAGAAAACTTTCTATAAATGTTGAGATATCAAAGGAGCTCAGGGCAAATTCTGCTCGATGGAGGATATTTTCAAATCAATATTTTTTGTATTGGAATTGTATAAATATTTAAGCCACAATATTTTAACAGGTACTGTCTTTATCATCATTTATGGTAGCTTTTTTTTTTTTTTTTTTTTTTTTTTTTTTTTTAACAT
>NC_041218.1:62012608-62026551 GCF_002837175.3 Physeter macrocephalus
GGGGGGAGGGAGGGGCACGGATGCGGGGCGAGCCTGCGGCGGCAGGGGCCGGCGTGACGCTGCACCGGCCCGAGGCGCACCGCGCGTTCTCCTGGGGAAGCTGTCCCTGGATCCCGGGGCCCCGGCAGTGGCGGGCTGCACGAGCTCCCTGGAGGGGCGGTGTGGAGAGTGACCTGTGCTCGCACACAGGTCTCTTGGTGGCGGCAGCAGCAACCCGAGCATCCCACACCTGTCTCTGCTGTCCGCGCCGACAGCCGCGGCTCGCGCCCGTTTCTGGAGCTCCTTTAAGCGGCGTGCTTAAACCCCTTCCTCGCGCACCAGGAAGCAAAGAGGGAAGAAAAGGTCTCTTGCCTCTTTGGCAGCTCCAGACTTCTCCCGGACTCCCTCCCGGCTAGCCGTGGCGCCCTAGCCCCTTCAGGCTGTTTTCACTCTGCCAACTCCAGACCTTTCCCTGGGATCCAACTGAAGCCCGAGGCTCAGCTCCCAGCCCCCGCCCGCCCCGGCGGGTGAGCCGACAAGCCTCTCGGGCTGGTGAGTGCCGGTCGGCACCGATCCTCTGTGCGGGAATCTCTCCGCTTTGCCCTCCGCACCCCGCTGCTGCGCTCTCCTCCGAGGCTCCGGAGCTTCCCCCTCCGCCACCCACAGTCTCCGCCCGCGAAGGGGCTTCTAGGGTGTGGGAACCTTTCCTCCTTCACGGCTCCCTCCCACTGGTGCAGGTCCCGTCCCTATTCTTTGTCTCTGTTTATTCTTTTTTCTTTTGCCTACCCAGGTACGTGGGGGGTTTCTTGCCTTTTGTGAGGTCTGAGGTCTTCTGCCAGCGTTCGGTGGGTGTTCTATAGGAGAAGTTCCACGTGTAGCTGTATTTCTGATGTATCTGTGAGGAGGAAGGTGATCTCCGCGTCTTACTCTTCCGCCATCTTCAAGACCAATCTATGGTAGCTTTTTTTGACAAATTTTTTTTTTTGGGCCGTGGCGCACAGCATGCGGGATCTTGGTTCCCCACCCAGGGATCTAGCCTGTGCCCCCTGCAGTGGAAGTGTGGGGTCTTTTTTTTTAAACTTTAAAAAAATTGGAGTATAGTTGCTTTACAATGTTGTGTAAGTTTCTGCTGTACAATGAAATGAATCGGCTATATGTATACATATATCCTCTCCATCTTGGACCTCCCTCCCACCCCACACCCTATCCCACCCATCTAGGTCATC
Organism: Physeter macrocephalus; assembly: GCF_002837175.3. NCBI lineage: Eukaryota > Metazoa > Chordata > Mammalia > Artiodactyla > Physeteridae > Physeter > Physeter macrocephalus. Next base: position 62,013,814 of record NC_041218.1, read on the forward strand.
ACAGAGCACCAAACTGAGCTCCCTGTGCTATACAGCAGGTTCCCACTAGCTATCTGTTTTACACATGGTAGTGTATATATGTCAATCCTAATCTCCCAGTTCGTCCCACCCTCCCCTTCCCCCTCTGTGTCCACATGTCTGTTTTCTACATCTGTGTCTCTATTACTGCCCTGCAGATAGGTTCATCTGTACCATTTTTCTAGATTCCACATATATGCGTTAATATACAATATTTGTTTTTCTCTTTCTGACTTACTTCACTCTGTATGACAGACTCTATGTCCATCCACATCTCTTACAAATGACCCAATTTCATCCTTTTTATGGTTGAGTAATATTTCATTGTATATATGTACCACATCTTTAACCAATCATCTGTTTTTGGACATTTAGGTTGTTTCCAGGTCCTGGCTATTGGAAATAGAGGTGCAGTGAACTTTGGGGGTACATGTGTCTTTTTGAATTATGGTTTTCTCAGGGTACATGCCCAGTAGTGGGATTGCTAGGTCATATGGCAGTTCTAATTTTAGTTTTTTAGTGAACGTCCATACTGTTCTCCATAGTGGCTGTGTCTATTTACATTCCCGCCAAGAGTGCAGGAGGGTTCCCTTTTCTCCATGCCCTCTCCAGCATTTATTGTTTGTAGATTTTTAAAATGATGGCCATTCTGACCAGTGTGAGGTGATATCTCGTAGTTTTGATTTGCATTTCTCTAATAATTAGTAATGTTGAGCATCTTTTCATGTGTCTCTTGGCCATCTGTATGTCTTCTTTGGAGAAATGTCTATTTAGGTCTTCTGCCCTTTTTTTGATTGGGTTGTTTGTTTTTTTTAATTTTGAGCTGCATGAGCTGTCTATTTTAGAGATTAATCCTTTGTCCATTGATTCGTTTGCAAATATTTTCTCCCATTCTGAGGGTTGTCTTTTTGTCTTGTTTATGGTTTCCTTTGCTGTGCAAAAGCTTTTAAGTTTCATTAGGTCCCATCTTGCTGTGATTTATGTCAAAGAGTGTTCTTCCTATGTTTTCCTCTAAGAGTTTTCTAGTGTCTGGTCTTACATTTAGGTCTCTAATCCATTTTGAGTTTATTTTTGTGTATGGTGTTAGGGAGTGTTCTAATTTCATCTTTTACATGTAGCTGTCCAGTTTTCCCAGCACCACTTATTGAAGAGGCTGTCTTTTCTCCATTGTATATCCTTGTCTCCTTTGTCATAGATTAGTTGACCATAGGTGTGTGGGTGTATATCTGGGCTTTCTATCTTGTTCCATAGATCGATATTTCTGTTTTTGTGCCAGTACCATATTGTCTTGATTACTGTAGCTTTGTAGTATAGTCTGAAGTCAGGGAGTCTGATTCCTCCTATGATTCTTCCAATCCAAGAACATGGTATATCTCTCCATTTATCTGTGTCATCTTTGATTTCTTTCATCAGTATCTTATAGTTTTCTGAGTTACAGGTCTTTTGCCTCCTTAGGTAGGTTTACTTGTAGGTATTTTATTCTTTTTGTTGCAGTGGTGAATGGGATTGTTTCCTTAATTTCTCTTTCTGATCTTTCATTGTTAGTGTATAGGAATGCAAGAGATTTCTGTGCATTAATTTTGTATCTTGCAACTTTACCAAAGTCATTGGTTAGCTCTAGCGGTTTTCTGGTGGCATCTTTAGAATTCTCTATGTATAGTATCATGTCATCTGCAAACAGTGACTGTCTTACTTCTTTTCCAATTTGTATTCTTTTTATTTCTTTTTCTTTTTTGATTGCCATGGCTAGGACTTCCAAAACTATATTGAATAATAGTGGCAAGAGTGTACATCCTTGTCTTGTTCCTAATCTTAGAGGAAATGCTTTCAGTTTTTCACCATTGAGAATGATGTTTGCTGTGGGTTTGTCATATATGGCCTTTATTATGTTGAGGTAGGTTCCCTCTATGCCCACTTTCTGGAGAAACCCATTTTTTTTTTAATCATAAATGGGTGTTGAATTTTGTCAAAAGCTTTTTCTCTATCTATCGAGAAGATAGTGTGGTTTTTATTCTTTCAATTTGTTAATATGGTGTATCACATTGATTGATTTGCACATAATGAAGAATCCTTGTATCCCTGGGATAAATCCCACTTGATCATGGTGTATGATCCTTTTAATGGGTTGTTGGATTCTGTTTGCTAGAATTTTGTTGAGGATTTTTTGGTCTGTGTTCATCAGTGATATTGGTATGTAACTTTCTTTTTCAGTGATATCTTTGGTTTTGGTATCAGGATGATGGTCACCTCATAGAATGAGTTTGGCGGTGTTCTTCCCTCTGCAGCTTTTTGGAAGAGTTTCAGAAGGATAGGTGTTAACTATTCTCTAAATGTTTGATAGAATTTGCCTGTGAAACCATCTGGTCCTGTACTGTTATTTGCTGGAAGAGTTTAGATTACAGTTCAATTTCATTACTTGTGATTGGTCTGTTTATATTTTCTAATTCTTCCTGGTTCAGTCTTGGAAAGTTGTACCTTTCTAAGAATTTGTCCATTTCTTTGTGGTTGTCCATTTTATTGGCACAGAGTTGCTTGTAGTAGTCTATTATGATGCTTTGTATTTCTGCAGTGTCTGTTGTAACTTCTTTTTCATTTCTAATTTTATTGATTTGAATCCTCTCCCTTTTTTTCTTGATGAGTCTGGCTAAAGGTTTATCAATTTTCTTTCTCTTCTCAAAGAACCAACTTTTAGTTTTATTGATTTCTGCTATTGTTTTCTTCATTTCTATTTCATTTGTTTCTGCTCTGATCTTTATGATTTCTTTCCTTCTACTAACTTTGGATTTTCTTTGTTATTCTTCTCTAGTTTGCTTTAGGTGTAAGCTTAGGTTGTTTGTTTGAGATTTTTCTTGTTTCTCGAGGTGAGATTGAATTGCTATAAACTTCCCTCTGAGAACTGCTTTTCTTGTGTCCCATAGGTTTTGGGTCATTGTGTTTTCACTGTCATTTGTTTCTAGGTGTTTTTGGATTTCCTTTTTGATTTCTTCAGTGATCTCTTGGTTATTTAGTAGCTTATTGTTTAGCCTCCTTTCTCTTCTCAAAGAACCAACTTTTAGTTTTATTGATTTCTGCTATTGTTTTCTTCATTTCTATTTCATTTGTTTCTGCTCTGATCTTTATGATTTCTTTCCTTCTACTAACTTTGGATTTTCTTTGTTATTCTTCTCTAGTTTGCTTTAGGTGTAAGCTTAGGTTGTTTGTTTGAGATTTTTCTTGTTTCTCGAGGTGAGATTGAATTGCTATAAACTTCCCTCTGAGAACTGCTTTTCTTGTGTCCCATAGGTTTTGGGTCATTGTGTTTTCACTGTCATTTGTTTCTAGGTGTTTTTGGATTTCCTTTTTGATTTCTTCAGTGATCTCTTGGTTATTTAGTAGCTTATTGTTTAGCCTCCATGTGTTTGTGGTTTTTTACAGTTTTTTTCCTGTAATTGATTTCTAATCTCATAGCATTGTGGTCGGAAATTATGCTTGATGCAATTTCAGTTTTCTTAAATTTACCAAGGGTTGTTTTGTGACCCACGATGTGATTTATCCTGGAGAATGTTTTGTGTGCCCTAGAGAAGTAAGTGTATTTTGCTGCTTTCGGACGGAATGTCCTATAAATATCAATTAAATCTATCTTGTCTATTGTATCATTTAAAGCTTGTGTTTCCTTATTTTCTGTTTGGATGATCTGTCCATTGCTGTAAGTGTTGTGTTAAAGTCCCCAAGTATTATTTTGTTACTGTCAATTTCCCCTTTTATGGCTGGCAGCAGTTGCCTTATGTATTGAGATGCTCCTGTGTTGGTTGCGTAAATATTTGTAATTGTTATATCTTCTTCCTGGATTGATTCCTTGATCATTATGTAGTGTCCTTCCTTGTCTCTTATAACAGTCTTTATTTTAAAGTCATTTTATCTGAGTATTGCTACTCCAGCTTTCTTGTGATTTCTATTTGCATGGTACATCTTTTTCCATCCGTTCACTTTCAGTCTGTATGTGTCCCTAGGTCTGAAGTGGGTCTCTTGTATACAAGCATATATATGGTCTTATTTTTGTATCCATTCAGCCACTCTGTGTCTTTTGGTTGGAGCATTTAATCCATTTACATTCAAGGTAATTATTGATATGTATGTTGTTAATTGTTTTGTGTTTGTTTTTCTGGGTCTTTTTCTTCTCTTGTTTCCCGCCTAGAAAAGTTCCTTTAGCATTTGTTGTAAAGCTGGTTTGGTGGTACTGAATTCTCTTAGCTTTTGCCTGTCTGTAAAGCTTTTGATTTCTCAGTTGAATCTGAATGATGTCCTTGCTGGGTAGAGTAATCTTGGTTGTAGGTTTTTCCCTTTCATCAGTTTAAATATATCCTGCCACTGCCTTCTGGCCTGCAGAGTTTCTGCCGAAAAAATCAGCTGATAACCTTATGGGGATTCCCCTATATGTTACTTGTTGCTTTTCCCTTCCTGCTTTTAATATTTTTTCTTTGAATTTAATTTTTGTTAGTTTGATTAGTATGTGTCTTGGTGTGTTTCTCCTTGGGTTTATCCTGTGTGGTACTCTGCACTTCCTGGACTTGGGTGGCTATTTCCTTTCCCATGTTAGGGAAGTTTTCTTCTATAATCTCTTCAAATATTTTCTCAGACTCTTTCTCTTTCTCTTCTTCTGGGACTCCTGTAATTCAAACGTTTTAGTGTTTAATGTTGTCCCAGAGGTCTCTGAGATTGTTCTCATTTCTTTTTATGTTTATTTTCTTTATTCTGTTCTTCAGCAGTTATTTCCACCATTCTATCTTCCAGCCCCCTTATTTGTTCTTCTGCTTCAGTTATTCTGCTATTGATTCCTCCTAGTGTATTTTTCATTTCAGTTATTGTGTTGTTCATCACTGTTTGTTCTTTAGTTCTTCTAGGTCCTTGTTAAACATTTCTTGTATTTTCTCAATCCGTGCCTCCATTCTATTTCTGAGATTTTGGATTATCTTTACTGTCATTACTCTGAATTCTTTTTCAGGTAGGTTGACTGTTTTCTCTTCATTTATTTGATCTTGTAAGTTTTTATCTTGCTCCTTTGTCTGTAACATTTTTTTGTCATCTCATTTTTTTTTTTTTTGATGGGTGGGGCTGTGTTCCTGTCTTACTGGTTGTTTTGCCTGAGGTGTCCAGCACTGGAGTTTGCAGGCAGTTGGGTAGAGCTGGGTTTTGGTGCTGAGATGAGGACCTCCAGGACACCTCACACCAATTAATATTCCCCGGCGTCTGAGGTTCTGTGTTAGTCCAGCAATTCGGATTCAGCGCTCCCACCACAGGAGCTCAGGCTTGACCGCTGGCCTGAGAACTATGATCCTGTAAGCCGTGTGTGGGGGGAAAAAAAAATGACAAAGAATAAAATATAAAATAAAATTAGAAAAAGAAAAAATATGTTAGAAAAAATAAAAATATAAATGAAAAAAGAGCCAAAAAGACCAGAAAAGGCCTTGGTCGGGGTGGGGGGTGGGCTCAGGCAGAGGTTGGGGTGGTGGGGCCTAGGCATAGCGCAGATGGAGGGGGCCCTGAAGGGCAGAGGTTCAGTCCTGGGACCCCAGCAGGCTCGCAGGGGCCTGAGTGGACAGGGGAAATGCTGGTTGCATTCCCCTCTGATCCCTGGATGGTCTCTCGTCATTCCTGTGAATCCCCGCTCTGTGGGTGGGCCCCTCAGAGTGTGGGAACTCCTCCCCCCACCACCCCTCAGGGGTGCCGGTCCCCTCACACCTCCACTTTTCCTCCCCCTCTCCCTCACTCCCACACCACCAGGACCCACTCGGCCGGAGGGGAGCCCTGGAGGGCTGAGGTTTAGGCCCAGGACCCCAGCTGGCTCGCCGGGGCCCAAGTGGTTGGGGGAGTCACTAGCCGTGTTCCCCTCCAATTCCCTGATTCCCTCAAGGTCTCTCCCTGTCCTCACTGATCCCTGCTCCGTGGGTGGGCCTCTTTGATCTTGGGAACCCCTCTCCTCCCCCAGCCGCCCCTCAGGGGTGCTGGTCATGACCCGCCTCTACTTTAACTTTCCCCATCCTTCACCTCCCGTGTCCTACCCAGTTGCTTGGGGATTTCTCCCGTCCCTCTAGGTGTCCGAGCCCCCACCTGGTACGTGCCCCAGTTGTGAGGAAATGTGAACTCCGCGTCTTCCTATTCTGCCATCTTGACTTGTCCCTCACCCCAAGTGCACAGTGTTATCTACTGGACACCAGGGAAGTCCCAACAAATATTTTTATAAGACAAAACTTGTTAGATAAATCGTCTTTATTTATTGATTATTTTGAATGTTTTGTCAGATTCAGCTGGCCCAAAATCACAGGCCTTTTAAATTTTCATCCATTTTGGTATGAATATAAATACATCCAACTATAAATATTGGAGATCCTTCAAAAGATTTTTCCCAGGAGGCTTCCCTCGTGGTGTAATGGTTGAGAATCCACCTGCCAATTCAGGGGACATGGGTTCGAGTCCTGGTCCGGGAAGATCCCACATGCTGTGGAGCAGCCAAGCCCGTGTGCCACAACTACTGAGCCTGCGCTCTAGAGCCCACGAGCCACAACTACTGAGCTCGCTTGCCACAACTACTGAAGCCCGCGTGCCTAGAGCCCGTTCTCTGCAACAAGAGAAGCCACCGCAATGAGAAACCCATGCACCACAACAAAGAGTAGCCCCTGCTTGTTGCAACTAGAAAAAGCCTGCACGCAGCAACTAAGACCCAACACAGTCAAAACTAAATAGATTAAGTAAATTTAAAAAAAAACAACGAAAGAAGTTACCTTGTTTAAAAAAAAAAAAGATTGTTCCCAGAAGTTGAGATAAATATGCAATGATAGAATTTCATAGTTAAGTCTTGTATACCATTTGTGTTCTTAAAATTTAATTTTAATTTATTGTTTCTTTCTTGTTTTTGTAGCAGTAAATCTCAGTCTTTCTGTTTATAAGCTTTATTTTCAAAAAATGCCATTTGTTAAGAGTTAAAACGTTAAGTTTTTTGCTTCTTTGTCTCATATTTGAAGAATTCCTACTGATTTGAACAAAATGCAGCCAAAATGTAAGGAAATCCTTTACAAAGAAGTTCAGTATCTTTGTAGGACACTTAAGTTGATTTATAAATTAGGTTTTTAAAAGGTCCAATATTTCTAAAATTTGTATGTGATGGCACAAAGAGAAAGTTCGTACAGCAATGCTGAATTGTTGCATTCAATGTCAGCCTTGTTATAAAGATTTTATAGATTATTCTTTCTGTATAAACTACAGAGTTTTAAAAAAAATGTATCAGTTTTGACAACAGATTCTGCTTTGATTAGTAGAATATCACAGTTTGGGCATAGTTATAAATTATGTACATAGCACAACCAATGCCAAGTACATTGCTTCTCTAAGGGTCTCTAAATTTAATAATAACTTTTTTTTCTTGGAATTTTGCTCTACCAAAATTTATATTTATGTTATCACTGTAAAAACAAGTAACTTTATCTTTCATGTTGAACTTTTAAACAGAATTTATAGTATCTCAATGGTGTCAGATATTTCACCTTACGAATGAATTTCTAATAGCTTTACTTTGATTCCATGAATTGGATAAAGAAATCAAGCTATTATTTAATTGGTTTTCTATTTGAAGCATCTGGTATCACTGATACCAAGCTAACATCATTTAACTTTTTTGCAAAGTTACTCTTTTGCAAACAGTTTAACAGTGATTGCTTTTTATTTAAGCATATGATAATCTAGACGATTAATTAATTTAGATGATTAGGGATTTGATCTAATTGAAAAATTCCTTCTAGTGTAATGTGTAAAATAGTATCTGTAGCTACATATGTTAGGTTGTCTCCATGCACAGTTTTCTTAAAATACTTCATTATAACTTTAAAGTAGATACTGGTGCTGAATCAGTGAATTCGTATCTACTGCTTTTCATGTGGTCAGTGATACTGCCTGCAGTAGTATCCATGTTGCACATTTATTATCAAATTATTTTAAGAAATGGAAATTCTGTACTTAATTTTTTATTCAAGATGCATTTTTTTTAACACTGGTGCCAAAAGAGTCGATGACAATATAAAAAAGCATTGCCAGACAATATACATAAATAGTTGTAGATTTGTGCTGTATGTTAAATGACGAAACTACTCTGGTAGGTTCAAACTCTGTTTTTTTCCCTATATACTCTATTTCCCTTACATATTTCACATGTACCTAACCTATAATTTCCCATGTTTCCTGCTGAGCCTACTGAATGGCAGCTTTGTATTTGGGTGAAGCACAGACCAGAGCAGAACTGCCTGGTAGACTAAGTATCTGGTAAGGGAAGTAGAGTAAAAAACTTATTTGACTGTTCTACTCCCAACCAGAAGGAGTTATATCTCTGGACCCTCTGTGGCTCAGTGCACTTGATTTTATTTGTTTCATAGCTGGCCAAATCTACAGGCTCAGATCCTATTAAAAATTGTTTAGGGGCTTCCCTGGTGGCGAAGTGGTTGAGAGTCCGCCTGCCGATGCGGGGGACGTGGGTTCATGCTCCGGTCCCGGAGGATCCCATGTGCCGTGGAGTGGCTGGGCCCGTGAGCCGTGGCCGCTGAGCCTGCGTGTCTGGAGCCTGTGCTCCGCAACGGGAGACGCCACAGAGGTGAGAGGCCCGTGTACCGCAAAAAAAAAAAAAAAATGTTTAAAATTTCTTTACTTGACATGTAATTCTGATTTTAAGTAACTAATTTTATCAGTTCTTTTTTAACTTTTGAAAGGAAACTTATCAAAATCACTGTTTACTAAAAATGTCTCTTTAGATTGTCTCTTATCTTAAAAATACTTTTTTACATGACTGGGACCAATCAGCAGGGGAAACCACACAGTAATTTGAATAGGAAAGTGTAATATAAAGAATTAGTAATTATAACAGGAGATTGGAATAACAAGAGATTGGCTAGGAAGAAGTGAAGGGAATAGGAATAACATAAAAGGAGCAACCACTCCCCTCAGGGCTGAGGGAGAGTGCACAAAGCCATGTCCCCCCAATCCAGCTGAGAGCCAGACCTTGTTGGAGAGGGCACAGCAGTAGCTGTCTGGATGGCAGAGAAGTTGCTGTGGTGTGCTGTTGGCAGAACTTGCCAGAAATTAGCACCTAAGGGTGCTGAGGAAAGCTGTTTACAGGGAGGTGTCTCACTGGGGACCTCTGATGCGGGTGACTAGAGGAGCTGTGGGCTGCTGGTTGTTGCTGGCTACCAGGCACCGCAGGAGATGCGAGTGCTACAGGAGCGGGTCTGGAGAAACCTGTGCATGCTTAAGCACTCCAGAATAAGGAGGCAAAACCTTCCTCCTGCACTCTCTCCCATGCTCTCTCCTGACACAGCATAACATCCAGCCTGCTGGCAAAGGAAGAATAGTTAAAGGGCCCAGATGCATTTCTCAGAGCAGGCTTTGAGCGAATTTGGAGCTGTGGCTGTAAATTAATAACCAGCACAAAAACAGCCTTCTCATTTTGCTGTGCTCTAGTAAATTGCAGTTGCCATTCATCATGAAATTTGTAATACCTTCTTCCAGTCTTTTTTTTTTTCTTTTTTAATGTTTTGGTCATCATACTAGCTTTTGCATCTACTCGATTCTGCATCAATAATATGCCTTTCTATTAAATTTAAAAAGTTGTCCATACTAAATTTTTAAGCTTAAAAAACAAATTTAATTATGTTTTAACTTTAAAAGTATTTTGATTTAATTACCAATTAATAGGTATCACTGTAAGTCATTCTGTCTTGCATAAAGTATTCTAATACATTCTAATACATTCTAATATCTTGGTGCAAAGTGAGTATTTTGATTTAATTACCAATTAATAGGTATCACTGTAAGTCATTCTGTCTTGCATAAAGTATTCTAATACATTCTAATACATTCTAATATCTTGGTGCCTATAAAAACATCGCTTGAGCTGAACCAGTCTCATTCACACTAACTGATTGGTTAATATGCTTGTGTGTAATACTAGAAATAATGCTTGCACTCCCCTTCCCTTAGTATAATACAATAATGATATCTTACACAAAGCAACTGTTAAACCGAAATCAAAACAAGAAAGTTGTGTTTACTGGGAAGATATTTTATGCTAGTTGTTTTTTTTAAAGTTTATTTTGAATTCATTATAGATTCATAGGTTGCAAAGAAATGTACAGGGGTCTTGATCCATCTTTGCCCAGTGTTAATATTGTGTATAACTATAGTACAATATCAAAACCAAGCCATTGGCATTGTTTACAGTCCAGAGAACTTATTCATATTCCTCTAGTTATAAGTGCACTTTGTGTGTGTGTGTGTGTTATAGATCTGTGCAATTTTATATGGATAGGTAAGCACCACCACAATGAAGATAGATATGTACCATCACTAGAAGGCTTTTTTGTGCTACCCCTTTGTAGGCACATTTACCCCATTCCTAATCCCTGGCCACTAATCTGTTCTCCATTTTAATAATTTTGTTATGCAGAAATGTTATATAAATGGTATCATTTTTGAGGTAACTTTTTGAGGTTTGCCTTTTCCCTTAGCACAGTTCCCTTGAGGTTCATCCAAACTGCTTTGTATAGCAACAGTTCCTTTTTTTTTATTGCTGAGTAATAGTCCATGGTGTAGTTATACCACAGTTTATTTAACCATTGTTAAACCACTGTCCACTGAAGGACATTTAGATAATTTGCAGTTTTTGACTATTATGAATAAAACTGTTATGAACATTTGTATATAAACTCCTATATAAAATGTCCTCATTTTTCTGGGTTAATTCCCAAGAGTACAATTGCTGGGGTATATGGTAAGTCCATTTGAAAGGAATTTCCAAGCTATATGCTAGTGACTGCCATTTTATATACCTATTTGTAATGTATAATTGACCAGTTTCTCTCCATCCTCATTAGTGTTTATTGTCACTGTTGTTAATTTTAGCCATTTTGATATGTGTGTAGTGATATCTCATTGTGTTTTAATTTGCATTTTCCTAAAGACTAAGATGGTGAACATCTTTTCATCTACTTATTTGTCATCTGTATGTTGTCTTTGGTGAAATGTCTGTTCATGCCTTTTTGCGTGTTTTCTAATTAGATTTTGTTTCTAATTAGATTTTCTTTCTCTTGAATTTTGAGAATTCTTTATATGTTTTAATACTTGTCTTTTGTCAGATACATGGTTTGTACATATTTCTTCTAGTCTATAGTTTGTTTTTCATCCTCTTAACAAGATCTTCTTCAGAGAAAAAGTTTTAAATTTTGATGAAGTCCAACTTACTGTTTTTTTCCTTTTATGGGTCATGTTTTTGGTGACAAGTCTAAGAACTCCTCGTTTACTCCCAGGTCCTGAAGATTTGCTCCAGGTTTTTTTAAATGAAAGTTTTATAGTTTTACATTTAACATTTAAGGCAATGATTCGTTTTGAATTAACTTTTGCATATGGTGTGAGGTTTAACTCAAGGTTCATTTTTTGGCCTATGGATGTCGAGTTACTTCAGCACCGTTTCTTGAAAAGGCTGTTTCTCTTCCATTGAATTGCTTTTGCACCTAAAAAATCAATTAGGTATGTTTCTGTGAGTCTGTTTCTGGGTTCTCTGTTTTCCATTGATCTTTGTGTCTATGCTTCACCACACTGTCTTGTTTGTTATGGCGATATAGTGAGCGCCTAACATCAGGAAGTGTGATTCCTGTCCCTTTATTTTTCTTTTTCAAAACTGTTTTGGCCATTCTAGGGCCCTTTCTTTTCCATATACATTTTAGGATAAGTTTGTCTATGTCTAAAAAAAAAAAAATTTCTGGGATTTTGATAGGAATCATGTTAAAACTTGGGGAGATCAACTTAGGGAGCATTGACATCTTTTCCATGCTGAACTGCTTCAGTTTTTAAATTTAAATTTTAATGAAATAAAATTAAGAATTCAGATTCTCAGTAATCATATTTCAAGTACTCAATAGTCGTGTTGGTTTGTGCTACTCTGTTGGACAATGTAGCTCTAGACTCCTGTACCTACTGTTCCCTGTTTCTGGAACACCTTCTTCCTGTTTAGCTTTAATCAACTTCTTATTCTTTTAGACTCAGCTTAGATGGCACCTTGTCCTAGACACCTTCTCTGCCCCATGTCTCGTTTCTCAGCCCAAGTTCTCCCATTGAACTCTGTTCATTTCTATTTATGGCGATTGTTATGTACTCATTCCTCTTCATTATTACATTGTATGCTAATTACCTTTCTTTCTTGTCTGCTTCATCACTAAATTATAAACTGCCTTGAATCAAATTGTGTGATTATCCTTGTATCTCTAGTACTTCACATTAAGTGTGTGCTCAGTAAATAATTAGTGAGATATGAATAGTAGTATCACATCTAGTTAATTTACTTATTTTCTAGAATTGTGGTCTCAGCTTTTGGAGCATGTATTACATATGTGTATATATATTTATTATAAAATCTGAACATGTCTTATGATTAGCTAATATCTGCAGCATATTATAACTTAGGGTAGAGCATTCATCATTAACAACAGTGGATGTCAATTTGTATTTCAAATAGTCTTGATACTTCTGAAAATTTGTGGCTGATATTTTTTTAGATCTGATTATATTTCCATTTTTTTGTTTTGTTTTTTGTTTGTTTTTTTTGATAGATGTCTATCTTTTTTTTTAACATCTTTATTGGAGTATAACTGTTTTACAATAGTGTGTTAGTTTCTCCTTTACAACAAAGTGAATCAGTTATACATATAC
>NC_041218.1:62027528-62068655 GCF_002837175.3 Physeter macrocephalus
TTGGATTGGGTTGTTTGTTTTTTTGTTATTGAGCTGCATGAGTTGCTTATAAATTTTAGATATTAATCCTTTGTCAGTTGCTTCTTTGGCAAATATTTTCTCCCATTCTGTGGGTTGTCATTTGGTCTTGTTTATGATATCCTTTGCTGTGCAAAAGCTTTTAAGTTTCATTAGGTCCCATTTGTTTATTTTTGTTTTTATTTCCATTTCTCTAGGAGATGGGTCAAAAAGGATCTTGCTGTGATTTATGTCATAGAGTGTCCTGCCTATGTTTTCCTCTAAGAGTTTGATAGTGTCTGGCCTTACATTTAGGTCTTTAACCCATTTTGAGTTTATTCTTGTGTGTGGGGTTAGGGAGTGTTCTAATTTCCTACTTTTACATGTAGCTGTCCAGTTTTCCCAGCACCACTTATTGAAGAGGCTGTCTTTTCTCCACTGTATATCCTTCCCTCCTTTATCAAAGATAAGGTGACCATATGTGTGTGGGTTTATCTCTGGGCTTTCTATCCTGTTCCATTGATCTATATTTCTGTTTTTGTGCCAGTACCATACTGTCTTGATTACTGTAACCTTGTAGTATAATCGGAAGTCAGGGAGCCTGATTCCTCCAGCTCCATTTTTCGTTCTCAAGATTGCTTTGGCTATTCGGGGTCTTTTGTGTTTCCATACAAATTGTGAAATTTTTTCTTCTAGTTCTGTAAAAAATGCCAGTGGTAGTTTGATAGGGATTGCATTGAATCTGTAGATTGCTTTGGGTAGTAGAGTCATTTTCACAATGTTGATTCTTCCAATCCAAGAACATGGTATATCTCTCCACCTATTTGTATCATCTTTAATTTCTTTCATCAGTGTCTTATAATTTTCTGCATACAGGTCTTTTGTCTCCTTAAGTAGGTTTATTCCTAGATATTTTATTCTTTTTGTTGCAATGGTAAATGGGAGTGTTTTCTTAATTTCACTCTCAGATTTTTCATCATTAGTGTATAAGAATGCCAGAGATTTCTGTGCATTAATTTTGTATCCTGCTACTTTACCAAATTCATTGATTAGCTCTAGTAGTTTCCTGGTAGCCTCCTTAGGATTCTCTATGTATAGTATCATGTCATCTGCAAACAGTGACAGCTTTACTTCTTCTTTTCCTATTTGGATTCCTTTTATTTCTTTTTCTTCTCTGATTGCTGTGGCTAGAACTTCCAAAACTATGTTGAATAAGAGTGGTGAGAGTGGGCAACCTTGTCTTGTTCCTGATCTTAGTGGAAATGCTTTCAGTTTTTCACCATTGAGAACAATGCTGGCTGTAGGGTGGGGTGTTAAAGTCCCCTACTCTTATTGTGTTACTGTCAATTTCCTCTTTTATGGCTGTTAGCATTTGCCACATGTATTGAGGTGCTCCTTTGTTGGGTGAATAAATATTTACAATTGTGATATCTTCTTGGATTGATCCCTTGATCATTATGTAGTGTCCTTCTTTTAGATCTGATTTTAGATCTGATTTTTTAGATCTGATTATATTTCCATTTTTTAAAAGAAGTATGGTATCTCTGTCACAACTAATGAACAAGTCTTGGTACACTGTTGCTTACTAAAGTCCATTCTTTATTCATATTTACTTAGATTTTACCTAAGGACCTTTTTCTGATGACCCATCCAGGAGACCATATTACATGTCTCCTTAGCCTCTGCTAGACTGTGACAGTTTCTCAGGCTCTCCCTGTTTTTGATGACCTTAACAATTTTGAGGAGTATAAGTCGAGTATTTTGTGTAATGTCCTCCAAATGGATTCATCTAATATTTTCCTCATGAATAGACTGAAATTACAGGTTTTGGGGGGAAGACCACAGAAGAAGTAAATACCATTCTCATCACATCATATCAAGGTACATTATTGCCATTGTTTTTACCTTGTTAATGTGGCTGATGAGCTTGTACTCGTCATTGGAAAAGTGTCCATTCTCCATTACCTTCTTTGCTTGTGCTTGCATTATTAATATTGTCTTCAACCAGAAGTTTCTCTATAGGCATCTCTTAAAGCCGTTGTTCATTTTATGAGTTAATTAAACTAGATAATATAAATTATAAATCTACTTAACTGACCCATCACACTGGAGCACATCCAAATACTGTACACCAGAAGCAGATGCACGGGTTATAGGGAGAGGTCTCTGTCAGTTCGGTTACATGGGGGAACTGGAGAACTAACCTCATGTTATTTTTTGCCTGAATCCTGCATGAGCTTGACTATGTTACACAGTTATGAGGATGCCAGTGACAGCTTGTAATTTAAATAGCAGTAAAATAAAATTTCTCTTATATTTGAATGAAAAGCTTAAATAGAAATTCTGATATTTTCTTCCCTTACCCCAGTGGATTGCCTTGCTGTAATCCCTGTATCCCTGAGGTGCTCACATCTGCTCCGGAGATGAATGATCTACTGGAAGAATTTAAGAGATCATTTTACTACCTCCCTAAATTGATTCTTTTCTATATTCTC
The DNA here is from genome assembly GCF_002837175.3 of Physeter macrocephalus. Lineage (NCBI taxonomy): Eukaryota > Metazoa > Chordata > Mammalia > Artiodactyla > Physeteridae > Physeter > Physeter macrocephalus. The sequence continues at coordinate 62,030,021 of NC_041218.1, forward strand.
CAGACTTCCTCACATTATTATTCCTTTGCAGTTTCCTTGTTATGACATTTCCTTCTGTTTTCTGATAACAAGACTGGATGTACATTACTACATTCCAGTTAGTTAGAACCTGGGAATCCATATAGAAATCCCAGCCATTGCTAGATTACTTGTCTTAAAAATTTTCTTTTGGGGAGTGGGTTAATTAGGAGGGTACTTCTAGGAGGCTGACATTTATATTCTCTAGGAATATAGATGAATGCTTTCACTCTTTTGCCTTTTTTTCAAAACAAGTCTTCATTTCTTTTCATCTTATAAACACTTTCCTATTTTCCTAATGTTTATGAGTAATTCTTTGAAATGGGAATATGCATGTGCTGTAACACTGGAAAAAAAATTAGAAAATAATATAGACCAAGATCATTTTAAGGAAATCCAGTATATAGCATATAAAGCTAAATCATGATTAATTAGGACTATTTTATCTCAGAAGGGATTTTAAAATATTAACAAAGTATTTAGGAAGAAACCCTTTCATTCTGTAGTTCATTTAATATATTTCAACTTATCAAAATTTGACTCATGAAACTTTTTCAGAATTTTCCACTATAAGTGAGGCATATATCTCTAGGCATTTATGACTGATTCCTGTTGTTAAGGGATTCCAGTTAATGGATTCTATATAAAGCAATATTTGGGCAAGCTATGCTACTATATATTATTATACTTCACAAGTGTAATAGTTAACGATACATGTTTTGTTGCGGGGGGATCTTGGGGGGTATCTATAATCTTTTAAGGAAAATAAGTATAATATATTCCATTTTATACAGTATTACAAGTATTGTATAATATTTCTATGTGACTTTTACTTATTTCAGCATTTACGGTCTATGTAATAGTCTGAAAATTCTAACCTAACATTAACTATATAATACTAAATGCTAAGTCTCTAAATATGAAAGGTAAATTGCAAAATTCAGTAACTGGCATTTTGATGCTGCTGTAAGGAGAAGAAATTCATGATACTTTTAAGTGTGATGTATGGCAGCATGCTCAAGGAAGTTATTAGTATTTTATGTCTATTTGACATTTTTGAGATACTGTTTCCTGAATTATTTTTAAGTATATGTTTTAGTGAATGTTGTGAAACTCTTGTTAATTTTTTTGTTTAAAAATATTTATTCAAGATGAATGCAGGTTTTGGTCATTCCAGGTAAACTGTTAACAATTGCATGTTTTTCCATTCGTTACTTTGCCTTCCCATTGTTTCAGATGATTCTTTTTATTATTCAGAGCTATTCTCTTGTCATATATTTCTCATCTAAAGCATTTTCAGAAGAGTAATTGAATGGATTTGAATAGATTTGTATTGACTATGTTACTCTACAATTTTAGCTTGAAAAAACTAGTCATAGTTATTATTTTCACAGTTACTTCTGCCAGATGTTAATACTAAAACTCTGACTCAGATGAAACTCACCTTGTAAGGTAGATTCTAGCAAAGTTACATTTGAGCATATATATTTCCATTTACTTAATGACTTATATTATGAAATAGAAGATTTGGTTGGGCTGGCCAACATACACTGCTCTAAGTAACTTATTGGAAAGTATATCTATCTGTAAACACATTTAAACAGCCTATTTTTTGGTATTTTTTTCCTTTTAATGTTTTTGTTAGTCAACAATATAAATAAAATATATTTGCTAAGAGCCTAATTAAACAAGAACATAGTATAAAGAAGTCACTCATTTTTCTTTAAACAAGTTCTTTATTTTACAGCAAAATAGCATGCATATCTTCGAGGTTTTTTAGATTCTAGGTCTGAGTTACTCATAGAATTAACACCAACTTCTGTAACAGATAATCCCCAAATCTCGGTGGCTTAATATAAAAATTTGTCTTGCTCTTGAGAAGTGTGTGTAGATGTTCCTATTCAGATAGCTTTCCCAGAAGGATCTCCTCTAAGCAGTGACTCTGGAATCTAAACTCCGTCAACATTTTAGACATGTGGCCATTTGCATGACCTTTTAAATTCTCAGAAATATGTGGGTGTTTTTCAAAACCCTTACTCCCCAAAGGCATCTCATTCCTCAGCCTTTCCTTCTAGGGTTTTTGGTTAGTCTGTTGCTTGCCTCAGCTGTTATCCCTTGCCCCAGGTATCAGTGTACATTTGCCTTACATGTTTTTGATAAATGTGCCTTGGTGGTCCCCCAGCACTGGGTTATTTCCGAGTAGGACGAGATAGAGGAACGCTGCACCTCCAGGGAGTCACCAAACAGGTCACAACAAATAATCCCAATTGTTTGAGAATAAGGTCTGTTCTCTTCCCTCTGATACTGGGTACCCGTTCTGGGACCATGAGCTGTTGTCTTCAAGACCAGCCCAAGGTTCTCTCACTGAGATTCAGCTATTTTTCCTTGACTAAACATTTACCTGGTTACTGCAAGCTTTCCATTCGTTTCCAGAATTCTGGAAAAGTTGGTTTTGACAATTTTTGCCAGTGTATTTGTTGTGTTTGTGGAGGAGTTAACTATTGGGGGGTTCCCTACTCCACCATTTTTGCTGACATCTGGTTCTCCGATTTTTAATGTTTAAGAATGGTTCTATCCTGAGGACATTGGGAAAGAAGAGGTGATAATGACAAAGAGATGTTACCCATTTGATACTAATGGAAAAGTACCCAAATGGAGATGCACTGTAGGCAGTTGTAAATGTGGAACTGTAGTGAAAGGCAGAGGTGTCAGGGTTTGAGATTAGAGTTTGGATTTGGTAACGTTGAACCTCTGGAACTCAGAAGCGAATTTGTAGAAAGAATAGTAAAGGGCTTCTGAGGCCTTAGGTTTGGAGAACAGTCTATAGTTGTGTAAAATGAAACTGAAATTGGTGTGGTGCGGTAGAACTTTTTCAAATGGGAAAATTATTTTTGGAATTTGGTGTAAACTAACACATTAATTTCTCCTTGTGCCAGTTTCTTTGTCATTTCTGAAAAAGATATTTAGTGTATAGAGTCTTTGGGACTCTACTTCACAATTAGCTGCCATTGGTTGGGATTGGAAGAAGGAATGATATCAATAGTAGTGTTTCTCTGCTTAGTTTTTATCAGAGAATCACTGATTTGTTACTTTCTTTTACTTTCCCAATTTCTTACCCCTCCTCAAACTCAGGTAGATTATTTGTAGTTACTATTAATACCAGAGTTTTTTAATCTCTGCTGAATCATCTTGAACAACCAATTTAGCGAAAGTAACTTTCTGTTATCTAGTCAGTCCTTCAAGTATTCAAACGAATCTTACCCTGTTTTCCACTTCTTCTCATTCTCCTTTCCCTTCCAGTTTTTACTTCTGTCATATTTAACGCTGTTTATTACAGGCTTATAGGCATTTATGAAAAGGCAATGAGATGAAATTTATTAAAAATTCCAGTATACTTCACTAATTTCCAGGGTGAAATACCAGAGGCTTTAATTATTTGCAACTGCCAAAAACCCCATTAAATTTCAAAATTGTAGCTCATAAATATAGACTGAATCATAACTTCTTGGGAATTGCAAAATAATTTCTCTAGTGACTGGAAGTTATTTGTCTTTTAAAAATCAATCCGTAATTAGACTGTAAAAGAAAGGATATGATCATGAAAGTTTTAATTGCTCCCTACGTGTATTTTACCAAAGTAATAACATTAAAAAAAAATTGGAATAGGATAGTATACTCTAGACTGTGTTGTCTAGACAGTATACTCTAGACTGTGTTGTCTAGACAGTATACTCTAGACAGTATACTCTAGACTGTGTTTCTCCTTTCAAAGAAAGGAGAAACACCAAAAGCATTTCCCCTAGCATATTGGTTTAGAACATATTAATTTGTATATTGACTAATGAAGTATAGAGGTTTTAAGGAAATTTTGTTTAGAGTTGAATATTCAATTTTGTGAATATGTATTCTTTAAAGTATTCTTAACTCTGTTGTATGAGGAGTAGTATAAAAACTTACATTAATCTGTATGCACTGGAGAATATGTGCACGCCTTGAAGGCTGGTTTCATTATAAGCCCAGGGCTTAATTCAGTGAAATGGGGAAACTTGTTAAGGGACATGGGGGCAGGAATCCTGTGGAGTGCAGCATCTCCAGTTCTCAGCATTTTCTTACTATCTTAGTATGAGCTTAACTGGGAAATGAGGAAGGTGACAATTATAGCATGCTGGCAGGGTTCCCCTTTACTCACTTGGCAGCATGGGAGACGGGTCCAGCCTACTCAGTCATTGTCTCATTCTTGGAACCTGTAGGGACTAAGATTTTTAGTAGCTGTCGTGGTTCTGATCTCAACTTGCTTAAAATTGTGGTCTAGCAGGGCAGGCCGCCTTTGGAAAAAGATCCTAAGGTCCAGTTCACCTAGGAGGAGTGTACATCAAATTTAACCCTGTGTGACCTGTATGTCTTTCCATTATTCTGATGATTAAGAATTGCTATTATGGAAATTAATAATTTTTACACTTTGAAATTTTATAGTTGTATTTAAGAGGCTTTTAAAGATAGGTTCCTAATTCTGTTTGAGAAGTTATTTTCTTTAAAAAGAATGGATAAGACTATATGAAATGGCACTTTTGTTTTGTAGAAGAGAATTATTTTTCTTAAGCTGATTTTACTACAGTATGGTATAACATTTATGAGGAATAAACCAGAACTTACAGTTGAGCTTGAGTAGGTGCATGCATTATAAATAATCAAATTTTTTCATGGTTTTTGTTTTGAGTCATTTTAGTGATTGACCATCATGCAAATGTGTCCAGTTTTTCTTTATTGTGATTAAAGTGTAGAATTGTTACTTAATAATGGTAGAATTATATGATACATGTAATGTAACATGCACCTCTTAGTTTCTAGTAAATCTAGGCTAACGTGTTTATGTCCATGAATATCCCAGAAATTTTCCTGTGCTAAATATGATATATAGAAATGTGTATATTGTAGAATGTTCTTACGTTAATAATGAATTATACGTCTGTTATTTTCATCCTGAGATCACATTGAATACGTTAAATTGCCATTTTAACATATTGAATAAAGCCTTTATTGAAGAAAGTAACCCTTCTCCAAGCCCTTGATAGCATCTGAATGTTAATATTTTTGTTTGTTTAAAATTTTTTGAAATTTAAGATATACCAAAGTAGAATAAAATTACAAAAAAATCTTGCTAATTAAGACTCTGGCCTTTAGAGTCACTTTAATTTTATACTGATAATTTTTTAGAAACTAAAACTACCAACAGACTATGATCACAGTACCTCTGTTGAAATTTACTTTGGTACTAAGTTAAGCTCCATTTAACTATATTACTTTCTTTTCCAACAGACAGTCAGTTGATTTCAGTAATGTTCCAGGGTCCATATTAGCTTTTTATCTTTAGAATGGGAGTTGACTTTTCCAAATATTTATTGTTGTGAAGTATTGAACACACTTTATGATGTGACATTTAAAAAAATAGTATTTTTATTTGAATCCTTTATTAAATTTAAGCTGTCTTTCTTTGCTATTATAAAGTTTTATAATTTTAATTTAAAAATAATCCTTAGAAGCTGTGTTTTGGTTTATTAGCATTTATGAACATATGCTATAGGACATGTTCTGTGGTTTTATTTGATTGTAAGAATTAAGAGAAGGTAAGTAAAAGTGGTCAAAAATGTGATATTTTATGTACACCCAGTTTTTTACTGTTATAATAGTTGTCTTTGTTGTACCTTACAGTTAAAAAGGATACTTTTATTTGGTGACAAGTTCTCCAGGGCATCCTTTTCGTACTATTTCTTTTCATTAAACACTTATGACATTTCAAATTTATCATTAAACACCTATCAGTTCCTGGATATTAGAGGGCAGAATAAAGAGCAGTGTTTATCATAATTGGTGCCTTCTCCCCAGGTATTTATGTTAAGCAGAACTGATCTGTGTGGGCTGTGCACTTACGTACATGGTTGTGTGGAAATTGACAAATTGCAGCCTTCGTGAAGGAAGGAGTCAGGAAAAGAGAATGTTGAACCATTATAGTAGCCGTTCTCAAACTTTAGTGTACATAAGAATCATGTGGAGGGCTTCTTAAACACAGATTGCTGGATCCCAACTGAAGTCTCTGCTTCTGAAGATATGGGATGAGACATGATTATTTGCATATTTAACAAGTTCCCAGGTGATGCTGGCACTGACTGTTTCCTGTTTCAGAGACTTGAGACAGATAAGGCTGACAGGAAAATCAGAAGGAAGACTACACTTTAAAAATGAAGGCAGATTGGAAATCTAAGAAGCAGTTAGATACAGGGTTATGGAAAAATTGGTTCTAGTTCACAAACACCTACCCTACCTGCCAGAGAGGCAATATCATCACATGTTCTTTTAAAATTTTTTTCAGTTTTAAGTTTACATAGCTTCAAAAGTCAAGTAGTACCAAAACATTTATAATAAAAAAAAAAATCATTACCCTATCTTATCCTTCTCCACTCCTGCATTTTTGCTTCCCAGAGGCAATCACTTTTTATTAAGTTTTAAGTCACATAATTAGATGTTCAGCTGATAGATCTTACATATAAACACAAAAATGCCTTTTTACTGTATGCATATTACCTATAACGAAGAAAAATTGGTAAGCATCTGGTTGAAGTACAGAAAAGGGAAAGGGGAAAGCATAAAAATTTCTAATATGCAAATAAATAGATTGAATAAATAATTTTGATTTAATATATATCTCATTGATACCTTATTTAATTAGCTGTCTAGTATTGTTGTTCTTTTTAAAGTATGAATCCCAAAATACAAAGGGCTTTTATAGCTGCAGTTTCAGTCTTGGTCTCCCTATCATCCTGTAAGGTTTTAGATTAATAAACAAGAAAAGAGATGGCATTTCAGGTGGAGAGAATAGCTGGAGTAAAAGTTTAGAAGCTGGAGTAAAAGTTTAGAAGCAGGATAAAGCAGATATAGAGATGGATCTAATGAGAAAGGTGATTTGGTATTTGCTTGCTTATTAGTTCATTCATTGATTGTTCATTGTCTATTATGTGAATAAAACATCTTCCCTTCCAGGGAGGAGCTTTAAGTCCAGTAGCTGTGATAGGTATATAAATAAAAAATTAATAAAACTGTGATAAATGCCGGAGTAGAGTTGGATATATATATATATATATTACTGTGGGAGTAGGGAATACCAATTAAATTTAAGTTGAAAATAATTTTGGACTGGTTAACTGGGGTTGGTTGATAGAATTTAAATTTGATCCAGTGGGAACTAGGACACCATTGTGGTTTCTAACATAAGAGAATGACTGTGTTAATGTCATTGTTTCTAAATGTATAGTGGAAAGGTAATAATTACCTCCAAACTAAACACAGGGCGATTCATGGTTCTTTTATATAGCTCTGACAGGGGTGAAGTTTTAGAGTGAAACTAGTCTACCAGTTTGGGGAAGGAGGGAGGACAGACTAACATAATTTCTTATAATTTGCTGCATACTGAAGCAATATATTATTATCGTGTAAATAACTATATAGTGAACTTAAACTACAGGAAAGATGGCAAAATAAATATATTAGGGAACATAGTTTAAAATGAATGGCTATGAGGAAATTCTAATGGAAAGCAATAGCTTGGAGTTCTTTGATCAGTGGAGTAACTCACTTTTAAAAAAATTAAACTGTAGCTGGCTGAAAAGCAAAGAGACAGTGTCTCCATGAGAATCATTCTCTGAAAACAATGGTTTTTTGTTAAGCAGTCTTTTAGATTTATCATCATTTGAAAAAGTTTACACATATACAAAGTGGCTACATTGATACTATCCTTTAAATAAAAATAAAAGCTAAAGGAAACTGATGTGATAAATTATTTACTACAGAGACTATTATTTTTAGTGATGCAGGTTTTACATGTATAGAGAGAAAAGAGAAGAGGAAGGCATGGACATCCTTAGAACTGCTTTGAGGTTGAATTTTTAAGAGATCAAACTACACTTGTATTTATAAACTGGCAAAATAAATTTCTTGATTTCAAATTAGAGTATCTGAAACTTTTTTCCTGTTTGTTTTGTTGCTTGTTTCGCTTTCATTTTGGTTACTGTTTAGTATTCTGTTAGGCAGTTTTTAAAGTATTTTATTTATTTGAAAAATAACATTTGACTTTCAAATGTGGCATTAAAGAGACCTTTCTGCCTCTTTAATAATATTTTTTGATTAAAAAATAAAGTGATATTAGGGGAGATTTTGTAAAACAGTATAAAGGAGAACTTAAAACCACTCTCAAATAATCATGTTTATATTGATCCTCACTGAATATCCTCATTTTATTGGGATAAATCAGGGTCTGAAATCTGATGTTTAAATTTGCAAGTTCATTCAGATTTGTCAAGTTCTCTGTGTTTTTATGGTAATTTAGACTGTGGTGTTAAATTGGCAATTTCCTTTGTGAAACCTTCAAAGTCTAACACAAACGACATAACATATATGAACTTCCTTAAGATGTGTGTTATAGGAAATGTGTACAGAGTGCTAGCAGAGCACTAAAGGCAAACCTGGAGTGAGGGTACAGACATCATGGAGAAGAAAGTGATGAGCTGAGTCTTGAAGTTGTATGCCATGAAATAAATAAGGACATTCCGCATAGAGGGAATATATGGATGTTGATTTATGAACGAGCAGGAATATATTTGGGAACTATAGGCAGTTTGTAATGAGGCTGGTGACATCAGCAGGGGCCAGATGATGAAGGATCTTATAGATTAGTAGAAATAATAGTTACCATCCTTGCAATTGGAGGAATCAAATGCATGTCTGAAAGTTATTCATTAAGCATACTCAGAGCTATGTAAAAGAACTTTTACGATTAAGCTTTTACAGTGATAAACCTTCTTCCACTCGAAGGTCGTGTTCAAGGATAAAAATGCTCATTTGGCTGATCTGGGCACCCTCTCACTTGAAAATACTTGGTAACATTTTACAATATTCAGTGCCTTTTTTCATGCCAGAGCAGTTAAAGAGGGATGTGTTCAGATGGATTTACACTTTGGCTTTGTGTTTTCCTCATACCTTTTACTTTTTAAAAAATCATTGCTCTATAAACTAATTTTTGTTCCCTCTTCCTGTTATTTTTCTTTTTAAACCTATGTATAAATATCCTAAGTTCATTTTTTGTATGCTTAATCATGTAGTCTCCTTTAGTGATTGAGTTATTTTTGTTTGTTTTGTTTTTTGGTTTAGTTATAGACATGTAGCTTCTGGGTAACTCATGTAACATAATTGTCATAATGATAATGCTACACTCCCTCATTTGGTTCATTCAAATAATATTTAAATGTAGAAAATAACTGTTAAGACATAGTGTATTTTAATTTTTATTTTATTTTCTTTATTGCACTCCACCTTCCCCCTTGGGCCCAGGACAGCACTGGGTTTGTTTGTTTGTGTTTTGTCAGTACAGATAAGTTTATATTTTCTAAAATTTTATATAAATGGTATCATACAATAAGTACTTGTTTTTGTCTGGCTTTCACTCAGCGTAATTATTTTGGGGGATTTATCAGTGTTGTAGCTGAGTAATAATACATTGGCCATAACAGAATTTGTTTATTCATTCACCCCTTGTTGAACAATTTGGGTTGTTTCCAACTTTGGTTATTATAAACAAAGCTGCTGTGAGTATATGTATACAGGTCTTTGTGTGGGCATATGCTTTTATTTCTCTTGGGTAAATATCTAAGATTGAAATAGCTGGGTCATTTTTTTCATATTTTAAGGCACTACCCTACTGTTTTCCAAAGTGGTTGTGCCATTTTACATCACCCCCAGCAGTGTTTGAGAGTTCAGGTTCTGCATCCTTGCTAACACTTGGTATGGTTAGTCCTTTTAATTTTAGCCATTCTGATGTGTGTGTAGTTATAGCTCAGTGTGGTTTTAATTTGCATTTCCTTGATAACTAATGATTTTGAGCATATTTCCATGTGTTTATTGCGATCCCTATATTTTCAGTGAAGTATCTGTTCAAATCTTTTGCCTCCTTCCCCTCCCCTCTTTTCAAATTGAAGTATAGTAGATTTACCATATCGTGTTAGTTTCAGGTGTATAGCACAGTGATTCAGTTATATATATTCTTTTTCATATTATTTTCCATTATAGGTTATTACAAGATACTGAACTTCATTCCCTGTGGTATACAGTAAATCCTTGTTGCTTATCTATTTTATATATAGTGGTGTGTAATAATGATAATGCTACACTCCCTCATTTGGTTCATTCAAATAATATTTAAATGTAGAAAATAACTTCAGAAAGATTCCTTGTGCCTTACTTTATTTTATTTTCTTTATTGCACTCCACCTTCCCCCTTGGGCCCAGGACAGCACTGGGTTTGTTTGTTTGTGTTTTGTCAGTACAGATAAGTTTATATTTTCTAAAATTTTATATAAATGGTATCATACAATAAGTACTTGTTTTTGTCTGGCTTTCACTCAGCGTAATTATTTTGGGGGATTTATCAGTGTTGTAGCTGAGTAATAATACATTGGCCATAACAGAATTTGTTTATTCATTCACCCCTTGTTGAACAATTTGGGTTGTTTCCAACTTTGGTTATTATAAACAAAGCTGCTGTGAGTATATGTATACAGGTCTTTGTGTGGGCATATGCTTTTATTTCTCTTGGGTAAATATCTAAGATTGAAATAGCTGGGTCATTTTTTTCATATTTTAAGGCACTACCCTACTGTTTTCCAAAGTGGTTGTGCCATTTTACATCACCCCCAGCAGTGTTTGAGAGTTCAGGTTCTGCATCCTTGCTAACACTTGGTATGGTTAGTCCTTTTAATTTTAGCCATTCTGATGTGTGTGTAGTTATAGCTCAGTGTGGTTTTAATTTGCATTTCCTTGATAACTAATGATTTTGAGCATATTTCCATGTGTTTATTGCGATCCCTATATTTTCAGTGAAGTATCTGTTCAAATCTTTTGCCTCCTTCCCCTCCCCTCTTTTCAAATTGAAGTATAGTAGATTTACCATATCGTGTTAGTTTCAGGTGTATAGCACAGTGATTCAGTTATATATATTCTTTTTCATATTATTTTCCATTATAGGTTATTACAAGATACTGAACTTCATTCCCTGTGGTATACAGTAAATCCTTGTTGCTTATCTATTTTATATATAGTGGTGTGTATCTGTTAATCCCATACTTCTAATTTATTCCTCCCTGCCATCCCCATTGGTAACCGTAAGTTTATTTTCTATGTCTGTGAGTCTGTTTGTTTGGTAAATAGATTCATTTGTATTATTTTTTTAGATTTCACATGTAAGTGATATAATATAATACTTGACTTTCTCTGACTTACTTCACTTAGGATATACTCTAGGTCCATCCATGTTGCTGAAAATAGCGGTATTTTATTCTTTTTTATGGATGAGTAGTATTCCATTGTATATGTACACCACATCTTCTTTATCCATTCATCTGTTGATGGACACTTAGGTTGCTTCCATGTCTTGCCTGTTGTAAATACTGCTAGTATGAACATTGGGGTGTATGTATCTTTTCAAATTAGAGTTTTTGTCTCTTCTGGATGTATGCCCAGGAGTGGGATTGCTGGATCATATGGTTTTTTTAATTTTTTAAGGAATCTCCATACTGTTTTCCATAGTGGTTGCACCAATTTACATTCCCACCAACAGTGTAGGAGGGTTCCCTTTTCTTTACACCCTCTCCAGCATTTATTATTTGTAGACTTTTCGATGATGGCCATTCTCACCAGTGTGAGGTGATTGCTTATTGTGGTTTTGATTTGCATTTCTCTAATAATTAGGCATGTTGAGCATCTTTTCATGTGCCTGTTGGCCATCTGTATGTCTTCTTTGGAGAAATGTCTATTTAGGTCTTCTGCCCATTTTTTGATTGGTTTTTTTTGTTGATACTGAGTTGTATGAGCTGTTTGTATATTTTGGAAATTAACCCTTTCTCAGCCGCACGCTCCTTTTTAAATTGAGTTGTCTCTTTATTACTGAATTATGAGAATTCTTTAAATGTCCTAAATACAAGTCCTTTGTCAGATATGTTTTGATGAACATAGTCATCAATCTGTGGCTTGCCTTTTCATTTTTTCTAACAGTGCCTTTAGAAAAGCAAACCCAGTTTATCAATTTTTTCTTATATGGATTGTTTTTAGTGTTGTATATAAGAAAGTTTTGTGACCCCAAGGTCACAAAAATGTTTCCTTGGTTTTTTTTTCTAGAGGTTTTAACTTTGGGGTATATGATTAATTTTGACTTAATTTTTGCTCATGGTGTGATGGAAGGATTGAGTTTTCACTTTTTTGCATATAAATGTTCAGTTCTAGTATATTTTATTGAAAAGATGATCCTTTTTCCATTGAATTCCTTTGTGCCATGTAAAAAATCATTTGGCTGTTGGGGCTACTTCTGGGTTCTCTATTTCATTCTGTTGTTCTTTGTGTCTGTCTTGTCAATACCACACTGTCTGGATTATTGTACTTTCATAGTGAAGTCTTGAAATCAAGTAAGCAAGTCTTTCAACTTTGTTGTTCTTTCTCAAAACTGAACTTTTCTAGTTCCTTTGACTTTCCATATGTGTTTTAGAATCAACATGTCAATTCCTACAAACACCCTACTGTAATTTTGATTGGGATTACATTGAATCTGTGAATCAGTTTAGGGAGAATTGTCACAGGTATGTCTTTGATTTTGCGTGTGTGTGTGTGTGTGGTGCTGTTCATTTTGGTACTAACTCGTCTTTCCTGAGTGCCTGTATTAATCCTAATAGTTTTAGTCATTTTTTAAAGTTTTCTTGATAACTATATTATATACAAATCACTTTTCCTCTTTTCTAATAGTTTTAATCTCATTTATTTTATATCTTACTGAATTGCCCATACATCTCATTTTGACATGTTTTCTCCCAAATAGAAATCAAAAAGACTTGAGTTATTTTTATAGATTTTATTTATTTTTATTTATTTTTTAACAACTTTATTGTTTTTTGTTTTTTTTTTTTGCGGTATGCGGGCCTCTCACTGTTGTGGCCTCTCCCGTTGTGGAGCACAGGCTCTGGACGCGCAGGCTCAGCGGCCATGGCTCACGGGCCCAGCCGCTCCGCGGCATATGGGATCTTCCCAGACCGGGGCACGAACCCATGTCCCCTGCATCAGCAGGCAGATTCTCAACCACTGCGCCACCAGGGAAGCCCTAACATCTTTATTGGAGTATAATTGCTTTACAATGGTGTGTTAGTTTCTGATGTATAACAAAGTAAATCAACTATACATATACATATATCCCCATATCCCCTCCCTCTTGTGTCTCCCTGCCACTTTCCCTATCTCATCCCTCTAGATGGTCACAAAACACCCAGCTGACCTCCATGTGCTATGCAGCTGCTTCCCACTACCTATCTATTTTACATTTGGTAGTGTATATATGTCACTGTTACTCTCTCACTTTGTCCCAGCTTACCCTTCCCCCTCCCCGTGTCCACAAGTCCATTCTCTACATCTGCTTGTTTATTCCTGTCCTGCCCCTAGGTTCATCAGAACCTTTTTTTTTTTTTTAGATTCCATATATATGTGTTAGCATATGGTATTTGTTTTTGTTTTTCTCTTTCTGACTTACTTCACTCTGTATGACAGACTCTGTGTCAATCCACCTCACTACAAATAACTCAATTTTGTTTCTTTTTATGGCTGAATAATATTCCATTGTATATATGTGCCACATCTTCTTTATCCATTCATCTGTTGATGAACACTTAGGATGCTTCCATGTCCTGGCTGTTGTAAATAGTGCTGCAATGAACATTGTGGTACATGACTCTTTTTGAATTATGGTTCTCTCAGGGTATATGCCCAGTAGTGGGATTGTTGGGTCATATGGTAGTTATATTTTTAGTTTTTTAAGGAACCTCCATACTGTTCCCCATAGTGGCTGTATCAATTTACATTCCCACCAACAGTGCAAGAGTGTTTCCTTTTCTCTGCACCCTCTTCAGCATTCATTGTGTGTAGACTTTTTGATGATGGCCATTCTGACCAGTGTGAGGTGATACGTCATTGAGGTTTTGATTTGCATTTCTCTAATGATTAGTGATGTTGAGCATCCTTTAGGTGAGTGAAAAAGGGTCTTACTGTAATTTATGTCATAGAGTGTTGTGCCTATGTTTTCCTCTAAGAGTTTTATACTGTCTGGCCTTATATTTAGGTCTTTGATCCATTTTGAGTTTCTTTTTGTGTTGGTGTTAGGGAGTGTTCTAATTTCATTCTTTTATATGTACCGGTCCAGTTTTCCCAGCACCACTTATTGAAGAGGCTGTCTTTTCTCCATTGTATATTCTTATCTCCTTTATCATAGATAAGGTGACCATATGTGCATGGGTTTATTTCTGGGCTTTCTATCCTGTTCCATTGATCTATATTTCTGTTTTTGTGCCCATACCATACTGTCTTGATTACTGTAGCTTTGTAGTATAGTCTGAAGTCAGAGAGCCTGATTCCTCAGCTCCATTTTTCTTAAGATTGCTTTGGTGCTTCGGGGTCTTTTCCGTTTCCATACAGACTGTGAAATTTTTTGTGGTAGTGCTGTGAAAAATGCCATTGGTAGTTTGATAGGGATTGCATTGAATCTGTAGATTGCTTTGGGTAGTATAGTCATTTTCCCAATATTGATTCTTCCAATCTAAGAACATGGTATATCTCTCCATATGTTTGTATCATCTTTAATTTTTTTCATCAATGTCTTATAGTTTTCTGCATTTCACCATTGAGAACATCTTGGCTGTGGGTTTGCATATATGGCCTTTATTATGTTGAGGTAAGTTCCCTCTATGCCTACTTTTTGGAGGTTTTTTTTTTTTTTTTAATCATAAATGGGTGTTGAATTTTTTTGAAAACGTTTTCTGCATCTATTGATATGATCATATGGTTTTTATCCTTCAGTTTGTTAATATGGTGTATCACATTGATTTGCGTATATTGAAGAATCCTCACATTCCTGGGATAAACCCCACTTGATCATGGTGCATGATCCTTTTAATGTGCTGCTGGATTCTATTTGCTAGTATTTTGTTGAGGATTTTTGCGTCTATTTTCATCAGTGATATTGGCCTGTAGTATTCTTTTTTTGTGACAGATTTGTCTGGTTTTGGTATCAGTGTGATGGTGGCCTCGTAGAATGAGTTTGGGAGTGTTCCTCCCTCTGCTATATTTTGGAAGAGTTTGAGAAGGATAGGTATTAGCTCTTCTCTAAATGTTTAATAGAATTCGCCTGTGAAGCCATCTGATCCTGGGCTTTTGTTTGTTGGAACATTTTTATTCACAGTTTCAATTTCAGTGGTTGTGATTGGTCTGTGTATATTTTCTGTTTCCTCCTGGTTCAGTCTCGGATGTTTGTGCTTTTCTAAAAATGTGTCCCTTTCTTCCAGGTTGTCCATTTTATTGGCCTATAGTTGCTGTAGTAATCTCTCATGATCCTTTGTATTTCTGCAGTGTCAGTTGTTACTTCTCCTTTTTTATTTCTAATTCTGTTGATTTGAGTCTTTTCCCTTTTTTCTTGATTGGTCTGGCTAATGGTTTATCAATTTTGTTTATCTTCTCAAACAACCAGCTTTTAGTTTTTTGATCTTTGCTATTGTTTCCTTTATGTCTTTTTCATGTATTTCTGATCTGATCTTTATGATTTCTTTCCTTCTGCTAACTTTGGGGTTTTTTTGTTCTTCTTTTTCTAATTGCTTTAGGTGTAAGGTTAGGTTGTTTGAGATGTTTCTTGAGGTAGGATTGTATTGCTATAAACTCTCAGAACTGCTTTTGCTGCATCCCATAGGTTTTGGGTCATCGTGTCTCCATTGTCATTTGTTTCTAGGTAGTTTTTGATTTCCTCTTCAATTTCTTCAGTGATCTCTTGGTTATTTAGTAGTGCATTGTTTAGCCTCCATGTGTTTGTATTTTTTACAGACTTTTTCCTGTATTTGATATCTAGTCTCATAGCATGGTGGTTGGAAACAACACTTGATACGATTTCAGTTTTCTTAAGTTTCCCAAGGCTTGATTTGTGACCCAAGATATAATCTATCCTGGAGAATGTTCCATGAGCACTTGAGAAGAAAGTGTATTCTGTTGTTTTTGGATGGAATGTCCTATAAATATCAGTTAAGTCCTTCTTGTTTAATGTATCATTTAAAGCTTGTGTTTCCTTATTTATTTTCTCCCTTGATCATTATGTAGTGTCCTTCTTTGTCTCTTGTAATCGTCTTTATTTTAAAGTCCATTTTGTCTGATGAGAGTAGCTACTTCAGCTTTCTTTTGATTTCCATTTGCATGGAATGTCTTTTTCTATCCCCTCACTTTCAGTCCTGGTTTAGTGGTGCTGAATTGTGTTAACTTTTGCTTGTCTGTAAAGGTTTTAATTTCTCCATTGAATCTGAATGAGATCCTTGCTGGGTAGAGTAATCTTGCTTGTAGGTTTTTCCCTTTCATCACTTTAAATATGTCCTACCACACCCTTCTGTCTTGTAGAGTTTCTGCTGAAAGATCAGCTGTTAACCTTATGGGGATTCCCTTGTTTGTTATTTGTTGCTTTTCCCTTGCTGCTTTTAATATTTTTTCTTTGTAATTAATTTTTGATAGTTTGATTAATATGTGTCTTGGCATGTTTCTCCTTGGATTTATCCTGTATGGGACTCTCTGCACTTCCTGGACTTGATTGACTCTTTCCATTCCATGTTAGTGAAGTTTTCAAGTGTAATCTCTTCAAATATTTTCTCAGTCCCTTTATTTTTCTGTTCGTCTGCTGGGACCCCTGTAATTCGAATGTTGGTGCGTTTAATGTTGTCCCAGAGGTCTCTGAGACTGTCCTCGATTCTTTTCATCCTTTCTTCTGTATTGTGCTCTGCTATAGTAATTTCCACTTTTATCTTCCAGGTCACTTATCTGTTCTTCTGCCTCAGTTATTCTGCTATTGATTCCTTCTAGAGAATTGTTAATTTCATTTATTGTGTTGTTCATAATTGTTTGTTTGCTCTTTAGTTCTTGTAGTTCCTGCTAAAACATTTATTGTATTTTCTCCATTCTATTTCCAAGATTTTGGATCATGTTTACTATCATTACTGTGAATTCTTTTTCAGGTAGACTGCCTATTTCCTCTTCATTTGTTTGGTCTGGTGGGTTTTTACCTTGCTCCTTCATCTGCTGTGCTTCTCTGTCTTCTCATTTTACGTAACTTACTGTGTTGGGGGTCTCCTTTTTTGCAGGCTGCAGGTTCGTAGTTCCCATTGTTTTTGGTGTCTGCCCGTAGTCGGTAAGGTTGGTTCAGTGGGTTGTGTAGGCTTCCTGGTGGAGGGGACTGGTGCCTGTGTTCTGGTGGATGAGACTGGATCTTGTCTTTCTGGTGGGAAGGACTGCATCCAGTGGTGTGTTTGGGGGTGTCCGGGAACTTATTATGATTTTAGGCAGCCTCTCTGCTAGTGGATGGGGTTGTGTTCCTGTCTTGCTAGTTGTTTGGCATGAGGTGTCCAGCACTGGAGCTTGCTGGTTGTTGAGTGGAGCTGGGTCTTAGCATTGAGACAGAGATCTCTGGGAGAGCTCTCACTGATTGATAATACGAGGGGCCAGGAGGTCTCTGGTGGTCCAATGTCCTGAACTCGGCTCTCCAACCTCAGAGGCTCAGGCCAGACACCCGGCCACATGGCTCAGAAGAAAAGGGAGAAAAGAAAAAAAAATAGAAAAAAATAAAATGAAGTTATTAAAATAAAAAATAAAAATAATTAAAAAAAAGGAAGAGAGCAGCCAAACCAATAAACAAATCCACCAATGATAACAAGCGCTAAAAACTGTACTAAAAAATCATGGACAGACAGAACCTTAGGGCAAATGGTAAAAGCAAACCTATACAGACAAAATCACACAAAGAAGCATACACATACACAGTCACGAAAAGAAAAAAATATATAAATATTTAAATGTAATATATATAAATCTAATATGTATATTAAAAAAAGGGAGAGAGCCACCGAATCAATAAACAAATCCACCAATGATAATAAGCTGTAGATTGTAAACTAAGATAAACATAAAGCTAGAAGCAAATTATAAGCAGAAGGAACACCCCTAGTGTACAGTTGCTCCCAAAGTCTGCTTCAATTTTTGGATGATTCATTGTCTATTCAGGTATTCCTCAGATGCAGGGTACATCAGGTTGATTGTGGGGAATTAATCCACTGCTCCTGAGGCTGCATGGAGACATTTCCCTTTCTCTTCTTTGTTCATACAGCTCCTGGGTTCAGCTTTGGATTTGGCCCGACCTCTGCATGTAGGTCGCCCTCTGGCGTCTGGTCTTCACCCAGACAGGAGGGGTTAAAGGGGCAGCTGACTCTGGGCCTCTGGCTCACTCAGGTGGGGTGGGGGGGGCGGGGTAGGAAATGCGGGGTGAGCCTGTGGCGGCAGAGGCCAGCATGACGTTGCAGCAGCCTGAGGTGTGCCGTGTGTTCTCCCAGGGAAGTTGTCCCTGGCTCCCGGGAGGGGTGGGTGTGGATAGTGACCTGTGCTTGCACAGAGGATTCTTGGTGGCTGCAGCAGCAGACTTAGCGTCTCATGCCCGTCTCTGGGGTCTGCGCTGATTGCCGTGGCTTGTGCCCGTCTCTGGAGCTCGTTTAGGCGGTGCTCTGAATCCCCTCTCCTCGTGCACCCCGAAACAGTGGTCTCTTGCCTCTTCGGCAGCTCCAGACTTTTTCCCCGACTCCCTCCCGGCTAGCCGTGGTGCAGTAGCCCCATTCAGGCTGTCTTCTTGTAGCCAACCCCAGTCCTCTCCCTGGGATCCGACCTCTGAAGCCCGAGCCTCAGCTCCCAGCCCCCGCCTGCCCCTGCGGGTGAGCAGACAAGCCTCTCGGGCTGGTGAGTGCTGGTCGGTACCGATCCTCTGTGCGGGAATCTCTCTGCTTTGCCCTCCGCACCCCTGTTGCTGTGCTCTCCTCCGTGGCTCTGAAGCTTCCCCCCTGCCACTCCCTGTCTCCACCAGTGAAGGGGCTTCCTAGTGTGTGGAAACCTTCCCTCCTTCACAGTGCCCTCCCGGTGGTGCAGGTCCTGTCCCTATTTTTTTGTCTCTGTTTTTTCTTTTTTCTTTTGCCCTACCCAGGTATGTGCGGAGTTTCTTGCCTTTTGGGAAGTCTGAGGTCTTCTGCCAGCATTCAGTAGGTGTTCTGTAGGAGTTGTTCCACATGTAGATGTCTTTTTGATGTATTTGTGGGGAGGAAGGTGATCTCCACATCTTACTCCTCTGCCATCTTGAAGGTCCTCTCCTAGATTTTATTTTTGTTAAATCCTTATAGCAGATAATTGACAACTAAAGTAAGCATTTAATGAAAGAAAAATGCAAAATCGTAAAGAATAGTGGGTCTTCTCTGAGGCAAGTTGGAATCTTCATTTTAAAGTTTCTGATCATAGTAATGTTTTTTTCACGTGTGCGCTTTGAGATCTTTTTAATCTCTTCATTGAAGAGGTTCTATAGACATGTTTTTGGAACATTATATTAAACAGTTTTATAGTTTTCCTTTTTTAAAAAAAATTTTGGTTCCTTTCAAACCCTTAATATACTAATGAATAATCTCTAAGATGGCACATAGTATGCAGCATATTCCAAATACCCCTAAACAGAGAATTCTCTTTTCTAAGGAAGAGCATACAGTGGGATTAGAGATCCATGAAAGATACTTTGGGAAAGACTCTTAACAGTGTAACTGATGGTGCAAAACCAATCATGGGTAAAACTGCTGGCACCTGAGCACAATTGTGTCAGGGCACAGGTAGTATTGTATTCATCTGCCTTGCACTTGTGCTTTTTAATGCTGATTTTAATACTGGTCTTAATGAAACAGTAAAGATTATTAATTTTATTAAATTTTGATATTTGAGTACATGTCTTTTTAATAAAGAAGAATGGGAAGCACTCATGAAGCACTTTGGTTTCATACCAAAGTATCATGATTGTCATGAGTAAAAGCGTTTATGCATATATTTGAATTGTATGTTAGTCACTTTTTAAATTGTGCACCATTTTTATCTAAAAAAAAACAACTGACGAATAATCATTATTCGGACTTGGGTATTTGCATTTTCTCAAAAATGACTGGAATGAGCCTGTCACTTCATGGAAAATAACTGACATTTATTGCCAAAGATAAAATTTGAGCTTTCAAGTAAAAATTAGGATTTGGAAAGGTTATATCTACCACTGTAAGCTTGACAGTTCCGAACACTTAAGATTTCCCTCATTTTATCAGTGGTGATATTAATATATATATATATTATATACTATAATAAAATGTCAGCATTTGGGAGATCAACATAAGCCAATGTTTTTCAAATGACCAGTGCATGATATTACAGAATTATGTATGGATTAAAAAATTCATTCAAAAGGTGAAATACAGCAATGAATTTTTATGTAATAGAGTAAAAAAAGTTCATTCATATGGTATATTGCAACTAACATTTCAGAAACTACCACTTGTCCAGTTTTGGTGTAGTGTCAAGGAATAATATCTATAGCTATCAGAAAAAGTATTAAAATACTATATTCCCTTTTCCAACTGTTATGTCGGTGTGAGGATACATTTTCTTCATATATACTTCAACCACAATTATATATCACAACAGATATGAGAATCCATCTGTCTTTTAGTAAGCCGGACATTAGATTTGCAGAACCAGAAAACAGTGCCACTTTTCTAAGAGGTTTTTTGTTTTTGGAAAAGTTTTTTATAAAAATGTGCTGTTTTATGAATTTATTTGTCAAGCTTATGGTTCATGGCTAATACCTGTATTATTTTTAATTAATTTAAAATTTTTAAATTTCTTATATGGTAAATATTGAAAGATAAAATCCACATAACAAAAATTCTTTGTTTTTTTTAAAAGAGTACAAAGGTATTCTGAGACCAAAACGTTTGAGAACCACTGAGCAGAGAAGATAATCTTTGGAAATGTCATCAGTAAGAAATAGATTACTGAGGGGAGTATGGTTGTTTCCATAAAGTGAAAATATCAAAATCTTATATTATGAATTCTTTAAAAAAAACTAGATTAAAAAATAGGTGTATTTGAAGATTAGGCATTTGACATTGTGCTTGGAAGAGTGGTTTCTGTTAGATGTTTGGACAACATTCATTTATTCATCATTAAGATGATCACTACTGAGCACTTCTTTTTGATCCAGGCACCATGCTAGATCAAGGGAATTCAGTAGTGAAAAAGATAGATGTGTCCCTATTTTTTTTGTGGATTTTTCATTCCAGGGGTGACGTAAAATAATATCAGACTAGGGTAAGTGCCAAGCAGGAAATTTAGGGTACTGAGAAGGAGAGTAACAGGTTTATATAGGTGAGTAAGGAAGCCATTTCTAAGGAAGTGACATTTAAGCCTGTGACCTGAGGGAGTAGCATCCAGCCACAAGAAGAGCATTTCAGGCAAGAGTACTCCCAAAGATACATAACCCCCAAGAGAATTCTACAGTATTTTACAGTCTGGGTACAAATACCTTTAAAAAATACTGTTTGTCATTTAATTCTCACAATAATCTTGTACGGTACACATGTGGTAAGTCTAATAATGATGTCCAGTTAATTGGAATGTTTGATAACATTGTTTAAATCATTTTTCAGTGTCCCATGTTAATGAGTCACAGTATTATAGATTTAATTCTATTATCTATAACATAAGTATTGTAAGACTTAGGCAAATTATATCACAAAAGAATAAAGTTACTATATAAAGCATAAAATGTACATATCCATTTACTTTCCTAGTTCTCTAAGTGGTCAGGAAAATGTATATTTAAAATTACTTTTGTGAATCTATTTTTAGGTGGTGAAGAGTTGCCTTTAAGTAAAATGTTATGTAATATTTACCTTAAGTACAATCTGTTATTATTAGGCTTCTAGAAACTTTTGAATGAATTTCATAAAGAGGAATGTGCTTATTTATTTGCACTGACGTCTCATTTCTGCCATCATGACGTATTTGATTTGTATGTGTCTATAGAATTCACAGTAAACAAGTGTTAGGAGCATTTGTGAACCAGATTGTCTACATTTCCTTACTATTTTCCTAACCAAGAATCTTCCATGTTCTTGTTCCAGTCTTTTTTTCCTGCTTTAGGTAGTAATTAGTACCTTTTTTGTTCATCCCTGGAGTCACAGGTGAGACCTGAGTTTGCTTTACTGCACTGGGCAGAGGAACCTGGGGAACTTGATTCCAGGGAGGCCTAGCTTCATGGCCACCTGAGAAATACACGGATTGGTGACACTGGTGCTACTTTCTGTTCTTGGTTGTTTGTATTCTGTGAGTCAGTGTGATGTAATAAAAGTGTTTGGGGGCTAAGAAATAGCATAGGTGGTTATTTGATATTTTTTGTGCTATAAAAAGGGATAATCTGTCCTAAGTGACTTGAAAATCATAAAACCTGATTAAAGAGAGCCAAGAAATCAAATTTATTATTATTGCCAACATGGATTCCTTTTTTCTGTAATATAAAGTATTCTGTATTAATGACTTAGGCAGCTGTGCTTCAAATCCCCAAGGTGTCTTTGAATTTAGTCATTGTAATTCGGGATAACTTTCAGGTTTCTTACAGAGCGGCTGTTTTTGTTGTTTTTGTTCCTTGAGGAGGAGGAGGCATGGCATTTTTAATCAGTTCTCTGGGGAAAGCTTGACTAAATGCTCCAAACTTAAGTTTATTGGTTCAATGTTGCTAAATAAAATTTTTAAATAATTCAGTAATTTGGGCAGAAAGGTAATTTTTTCCTTTTAGATCTAGTAGTTGTCCTCTTTGTGAGTTTACACTGAAGGAGTATAAATAATTTAGTTTGCCAAAACTCTGAAAAAATATTGTCATTTTAGCTTTCCAGGAAATTGTGGGCATGGCAGCACCATATATGCCTATCTTGTAATGGAATTAATAATAGGATTTATATAGTTCAAAAGAAAGATATATTAAACCATCTGGTTTCATTAAAGGGGGTCTATGATAAATGCTTTTCTAAGTATGAATATCCTTTTGGGACACAATCCTTTTATTTACAGAGGTTGACGGTTTGGATTGTCATATGTCATGGTTTCTTACAGAATCAAAAGTGTTTCTGACTGTGCTTTTGGGATATTTAGTTGTAATTTTGTTTTAAAAAACAAAGAAGGACAAGTAGTAGGTATGTGATTAAACAAAATAATGGAATTTGAATTTTCTTTTGTTAATCTTTATGGCCAAGTTAATTAAGCACAATAGGCAAATTGATTTGGTCTCTGCTGTTAGGATAAGTCATGAAAAAGCAGAGGTGTAACTTCCTCCATTCCAAAATTTCTCATATAAGCTTCTCTTTGCTTTCTTTCCCTCCCATTTAACTACTTAAATAATATTAACTATTAAAATAATGTTCATTATAAAAGATCAAAACAGTATAGAGGTGAGATGTTCAGAACAAAATATGAAAGACATCCCCCCAAACTTTTGTGGGCATTCTTTCAGCTTCTGTGTTTACATAAATATATAAAAATTCTATTACATATATAAATTTTTACATATTTTAAAACATATGCAAATGGAATTGTATTTACATAATATTCTGCAAGTTGCTTTTTTTTACTTGTCTTGGGGAGCTCTTTATGTCAGTACCTTTTTAACTTTATTCCTTTTAATTGTTGCATACTATTCTATAGAATAGATGTACCATAGTTAATTTGACCAATCCTTATATTTTTTTCTATATACATGTATTTTTTTAAGATATGAATATGTCCAGTATCTTTTCTGCCCACATGTTCCTCTTACTTGCACTTAAAGTCTCAATTCTCTGAATCTATACCTTCTGGGCTTTCTGAGATTCTATCACCATCTCATATTCAATCCCATTCTCTTCTCTTCTTGCCAACTGTGTTTCTCATTGGCTACTTAAAAAATTGTGGCCCAGCTTTGTTAATAAGAACCAATTAGTCTCAAGTTTTGTATGTCAGGTGTATAAGGAATTTTATTCTACTTTGATGCTAGCCTGTGGGGCAGGTAGCACAAATTCAGTGATTCACATTAATTATAAATACAAATGGTAATTAAGTGGTGCACAAAGTGAATTTAATCAACAGTCACAAGCATGTGTTAAAGTATCAATTCAAAATTCTATTCTTTTGGTGAGGAAATTGTTGTGAAGCCTATGTAAAAATGATTTTGGTATGTTTTACTTAGATTTTAAAAGTGTGTCTGTCTTAAAAATTATAGTAATTCTAAGGTGTTTAGAATATTGTCAGAAACAGAAAAAAGAAAAATGGATTATGAATGTAGGGTTTTTTTAAATTAAAGAACCTTAGTGTGCTCTCTAGTGAACACTTAATAGAGAAGAAGGAGAAACCTAAGGAAATGGTTAATTGGCACGGGAGAGACTGAGGCTCAAATAAGATTAATTAACAAGAACTAAAAGGGATGAAACTTTGTTACCCAGGTAATCATTATGACCTCATTGGAAACAAAGTTCTCAGGACTGAGAAAAGATACCCTCAAAGCTAACTAGTTTTCTTATTTGAACCCTGCTGAATCCACAAAAACAAACAGAAACCCCGAAGGGTATTTTAGAAGTTGAGATGGCAAAGAACAAATAATATTCGAATCTGAATACAAGTTTGCTTTTTTCTGTGCTGATTCATAAAAATTAATTTAAATTTAGCATTGAAGACACCTAATATCTCTCACTCATTAAAACAAAAAGAATTGAGAGCTTTGATTTTTGGTTTGAGAAGTTAAAGCAACATGAGAGCTCTCTCTAGAGTTGCAGGCTTGGGGTTAGATTAGGCCAATGGTAGCGTTTCAGTGTCTGGGAAGCTTTGGAGGTAAGTTAAATTTCATACTCATATTTGAAATTTTTAAGTGATGGGAATAGTTTTAGTTTAATGCTATTTGTACCCAGTTAATTCTGTTTAAGTTATATGTTATATATGCATATGTGTATATGTATGTACATTTTTTTTTAGTTAATGGAAAAAAATTCAAACGTATACAAATATAGAGAGAATATAAGGAACCACCGTGTACCTATCACTTGGCTTCCAACATTTTAACATCAGTTTAAGGCCAGTCTTGTGTCATCTGTACTCCCACCTATTTTTCCTCTCACCCCTAGGTTATTTTAAAGCAAATCGCAAGCATATAATTTTATTCACAAATATTTCAATATTTAAGAGACTTTAAAATAATGACCATAATACCTCCAAAATTAGAAATAATTCCTAATTCATGTATCATCAAACATCTAATCAGTTTTTTAAATTTCCTAGTTGTCTATTTGTTAATAGCACTTTCGTTTGAACAAGAATCCAAATAAACTGATGCATTGTGATTAGTTGATATGTCCATTAAATCTCTTTTAGATATTTTTTCTTTATTTTTTTAGCTTCTTACAGAGTTATAGTACAGTTATCAGAAGTAAGCAATTAACATTGGTGCAATATTAGTTACTAAGTGTATTCAATTTCACCAGTTTTTACACTAATATTCTTTTTCTGTTCTAGGGCCTAATCTAGTATTACACATTGGATTTGGTTGTTATGCTGCCTTAGTTTCCTCTAATGTGTGATAGTTTTTCCTTGTCTTTTGTGACATTAAAGCTTTTGAAGATTCCTGGTCTGTAATTTTCTAGAGTGTCTTTTAAAAAAAATTAATTAATTTATGGCTGCGTTGGGCCTTTGTTGCTGCACGCAGGCTTTCTCTAGTTGTGGCGAGTGAGGGCTACTCTACATTGTGGTGCGCTGGCTTCTCATTGCGGTCACTTCTCTTTATTGCGGAGCATGGGCTCTAGGCACGTGGGCTTCAGTAGTTGTGGCTCGTGGCTTTGAAGTGCAGGCTCAGTAGTTGTGGCATATGGGTTTAGTTGCTCTGTGGCATGTAGGATCTTCCTGGATCAGAGGTCAAAGTGGTGTCCCCTGCATTGGCAGGCGGATTCTTAACCACTGAGCCACCAGGGAAGTCCCTCTAGAATGTCTCTTAATTGAGGTTTGTCTGATATTTTCTTATGATTAGATTGAGGTTGTATATTACTGAGACGAATATTACAGAGCTTATATACCCATCTCAGTGTGTTATTATCTGAGGGTCATGATATTAATATCATGTATTATTTTTTATTTTTTTTTAATGAAGTAACATTGGATTATAACTTCATATATGTTTTAAACATTTGTACATTATATTTCTACTTCTCTAGACACTACATTGTGCTCACCACCAAAAATTTAGTTTCCACCTGTAACCATACAGTTGATCCTCTTTACCCATTTCACCCTGCCCTGCCAACCCTTTCCCTTCTGGTAACCACTAATATGTTCTCTGACCTATGTGTTTGTTTCTGTTTTTTGTTTGGTTTGGCTTGTTCTTTTATTTTGTGTTTTTATATTTCATATATGAGTGGTTCCATATGTATTTTAGAATTTTTTGTTTTATTTCTATGAACAATGTCCTTGGGATTTTGATAGATATTGCATTGAACCCATAGATTGCTTTAGGTAATGTGGACATTTTAACAGTGTTAGTTCTTTCAATCCATTAACATTGACTATCTTTCCATTTATTTGTGTCTTCACCAATTTCTTTCAACAGTGTCTTATAGTTTTCAGTGTATAGGTTTTTCACCTCTTTGGTTAAATTTATTTCTAGGTATTTTATTCTTTTTATTGTGATTGTAAGTGGGATTTTCTTTTTTCTTTAAGTTTGTGATGAATTTTAATGATATGGATTAATTTTATGATTAAATATTTAATAAAGAGCAGAGTATGAAATGATAAATCCATGAATTAACAATGTAAAGAAAAAGCACATGTAACTTTTGTCTGTAACATTTTTATGGGATTGTTTTCTTAATTTCTCTCTGCTAACTCACTGTTAGTGTTAGAAACACAAAAGATTTTTTTTTGTTGATTTTGTATCCTGCAGTTTTATTTTGTTTATTATTTATAATAGTTCTTTGGTGGAGTCTTATGGGTGTTCTAAATGTCATCTGCAAATAGTGACAGTTTTACTTCATTCTTTGCAGTTTGGATGCCTTTTATTTATTTTTCTCTTGCCTAGTTGTTCTTGCTAGGAGTTCCAATACTGTGTTGAATATAAGAGTGCTGGGAGGTGGGCATCCATGTCTTGTTCATGATTTTAGAAGGATCGCTTTCAGTTTTTTATCATTGAGTATGA
Source organism: Physeter macrocephalus (assembly GCF_002837175.3). Classification (NCBI taxonomy): domain Eukaryota; kingdom Metazoa; phylum Chordata; class Mammalia; order Artiodactyla; family Physeteridae; genus Physeter; species Physeter macrocephalus. The sequence continues at coordinate 62,057,235 of NC_041218.1, forward strand.
TGTTAGCGGTGGGTTTGTCATATATGGCCTTTGTTATGTTGAGGTATTTCTATACCCATTTTATTGAGAGACTTTATGATAAATGGGTGTTGAATCTTTTCAGATCATTTTTATGCATCTGTTGAGATGATCATATGGTTTTTATCTTTCATTTTGTTAGTGTGGTTATCAGGTTGATTGGTTTAATGATGTTGAACCATCCTTCATACCTGGAATAAATCCCACTTGATCATGTTGTATTATCCTTTTAATGTATTGTTGTATTGGGCTTGCTAATAATTTTGTTGAGAATTTTTACATCTCTGTTCATCAGAGATATTGGCCTGTAATTTTCTTTTGTGTTGTCCTTGTCTGGCTTTGGTATTAGAGTAATGTTGGCCTCATAAAGTGAGTTAGGAAGCATTCCTCCCTCTTCAGTTTTTTGGAAGAGTTTGAAAAGGATAGGTATCAAATTTTCTTTGAATGTTTGGTAGAATTCACCAGTGAAGCTGTCTGGTCCTGGACTTTTGTTTGCTGGGAGATTTTGATTAGTGTTTCAATCTCTTAACTAGTGATTGGCCTATTCAGATTTGTTTTATTCAGTATTTAGTCTTGGAAGGTTGTATGATTCTAAGAATTTGTCCATTTCTTCTAGGTTATCCGATTTGTTGGCATATTGCTGTTCATAATATTCTTATAATCCTTTGTATTTCTGTGCTATCCATTGTTATTTCTTATCTTTCATCTCCGATTTATCAGAGCCTTCTCTTTTTTCTTAGTGAGTCTAGCTAAAGGTTTGTTGATTTTATCTTTTAAAATAACCAGCTCTTAGTTTCATTGATCTTTTCTGTTGTCCTTTTAGTTTCTATTTCATTTATTTCTCCCCTGATCTTTTATTTTCTTCTTTCTACTGACTTTGGGATTTGTTTGTTCTTTTTCTCATTCCTTTAGGTGTAAGCTTATTTATTTGAGATTTTTTCTTGTTACTTGAGGTAGGCCTATATTGCTATAAATGTTCCTCTAAGCACTGCTTTTGCTGTATCCCGTAGGTTTTGGTATGTTGTAGTTTCATTTTCATTTCTTTTCAGGTATTTTAAAATTTCTTTGAGTTTTTCATTGGTCCAGTAGTTGTTCAGTAGCCTGTTGTTCAGTCTCCACATACTTCTGATTTTGCCAGTTTTCTTCTTAGAGTTGATTTCTAATTTCATACAACTGTGATCAGTAAAGATGCTTGATATGATTTCAGTCTTAAATTTATTGATCTTGTTTTGCATCCCAACATATGGTCTGTCCTTAAGAATGTTGCATGTCCACTTGAGAGGAATGTGTATTCTGCTGCATTTGGATGGAATGTTCTATAAAAACATATCAAATCAATCTGGTCTAGTGCTTCACTTAAGGCCACTGTTTCCTTTTTGACTTTCTGTCTGGATGATTTATCTGTTGATGTAAGTGGGGTGTTAAAGTCCCTTACTATTATTGTGTTCCTGTCAATTTCTCCTGTTAGGTCTGTTAATAATTGCTGTATATATTTTGTGCTCCTATGTTAGGTGCATTTACATTAATAACTGTTATGTTTTCTTGATGAAATATCTCCTTTATCATTATTAATGTCCATCTTTGTCTCATTACCTTTTTTGGCTTGAAGTCTATTTTGTCTGATGTGATTATAGCTACGCATGCTTTCTTTTGGCTGCCATTTGCTTGTAGTATCATCTTCTATCCCTTCACTTTTGAGCCCAAGTTTGTCTTTAGAGCTGAGATGAGTCTCTTGGAGATAGCGTATAGTTGGGTCGTGTTTTATAATGCATCTGTGCACTCTGTGTCTGTATTGGTGAATTCATTCCATTTACATTTAGGATGATTATTAATAAATGAGAACTTAGTATTGCCATTTTATGCTTTGTTTTCTGGTTGCTCTCTATCTCCATTGTTTCTTTTTCCTTATGTTTCTGTCTGCCATTTTCCTTTGGTGGTCTTCTATGTTTTCTGTTTCCTCTTTTTCTATATTTTGTGTCTGTTCTGGATTTGTATTTTGTGGTTTACATGAGGTTTGTATAAAATGTCTCATAGGTAAAATAGTCTTTTTTGTGATGACAGCATCTTGTCTTCATTTGCCTATATGGGGTCTGTCCTTTTCCTCTCCCCTGCTGCCTTTGTTTCTGTTGTCTCAAATTATCCTTTTCTATATTGTGAGTTTGTTACCAAATTGAAGTAGCTCTAGTTATTTTTGCTGCTTTTTTTCCTCTTTAACCTTTATTCTATAATGTGTTAAAAAACCTATTCTGATGTAGAGTTGAAATGTTCAGATTTATCACTTTATGCAAAGTTTTGTGTACTCTGGCCTTTTGTTTTTGGTAGAAGAGCTCCTTTCAACATTTCTTGTAAGGCAGGTCTAGTGTTGATGAGCTCCCTCAGAGATGGGAAAGTCTTTATTTCTCCTTCATATATGAATAACTTTGCTAGATAGAGTGTCCTTGGCTGACAGTGTTTATCATTGAGAATTTTGAGGTGGTCATTTCATACTCGCCTGGCCTGTAGAATTTCTGGTGAGAAATCTGCTCATTTCCTAGTGGTGGTTACTTTGTCAGTTATCATACATTTTTCCCTAGCTGCCTCTAAAATTCTTTGTCATTGACTTTTTTGACAGTTTAAATATAGAATGTCTTGGAGAAAGTCTTTTTGCATTTAGGTAATTAGGTGTTCTCTTAGCTTCATGCACTTGTATATCCAGTTCCTTCCCCAGGATTGGGAAGTTCTCAGCTATTATTTCTTTAGATAAACTCTCTGTTTCCTTCTCCCTCCCTTCTCCTTCTGGGATACTCATTATCCTAATGTTGCCTTTCCTAAAAGAGTTGGATAGTTCTTAGAGAATTTCCTCTTTGTAAAAAATATTTATTATTAATATTTATTGAAGAATATTTGATTTACAATGTTGTGTTAGTTTCTGCGGTACAGCAAAGTGAATCAGTTATACGTATAAATATATCCACTCTTTTAGATTCTTTTCCCATATAGGTTATTACAGAGTATTGAGTAGAGTTCCCTGTGCTGTACAGTAGGTTCTTATTTAGTTATCTGTTTTATATATAATAGTGTGTTTATGTCAATCCCAATCTCCCAATTTATCTGTCCCTTCCCCCTTTCCCCCTTGGTAACCATAAGTTTGTTTTCTACATCTGTGACTCTATTTCTGTTCTGTAAATAAGTTCATTTGTACCATTTTTTTAGATTCCACGTATGGGATATCATATGATATTTGTCTTTCTCTGACTTCACTTAGTATGACAATCTCTAGGTCCATCCATGTCACTGCAAATGGCATTCTTTCTTTTTTATTTTTCAATTTTTTTTGGATCTTCATTCTTTTTCTTCTTCTACCTATATTATTTATAGATTTCTATCTGCAGGCTTACTAATTCTCTGTTCCATGGGGTCTGCTCTGTCTTTAGTGCTTTCTAATGCAGGCTTCATTTTGATTATTGAGTTCCTCATCTCCAGAATTTGTTTGGTTCTTTTACCTTTCAATCTTTTTGGTAAAGTATTCCTTCTTGTTATTAATTTTATTCCTGAGCTCATTTCAGAGTTTTCGTGAAGCTTGTTATCTTCTTCGTGACAGCTATTTTGACTTTTCTATCAGTTAGATCACAATATTACATGCCTTTAAGTTTGGTTTCTGGAGAATTGTCATTCTCTTTTTGTGATATAGTGCAGGGGTCCCCAACCCCCAGGCCACAGACTGGTACCAGTCCGTGGCCTGTTAGGAACTGGGCTGCACAGCAGGAGGTGAGTGCTGGGCAGGGGAGCGAAGCTTCATCTGTATTTACAGCTGCTCCCCATTGCTCGCATTACTGCCTGAGCTCTGCCTCCTGTCAGATCAGCAGCAGCATTAGATTCTCATAGGAGTGTGAACCTTACTGTGAACTGTGCATGTGAGGGATCTAGGTTGCATGCTCCCTATGAGAATCTAATGCCTGATGATCTGAGCAGAGGCTGTGATGCTAGTGCTGGGGAGTAGCTTCAAATACCGATTATCATTAGCAGCGAGGTTTGACTGCACAGGGACCATAATAAATCAGTTGCTTGCAGACTCATATCAAAACGCTATCAGTGAGTGGCAAGTGACAATTAAGCTGCATCTTATGGAGTAGACTAGAAATAAGCAACACACTTCAGGTGTCACTGTCTCCCATCACCCCCAGGCAAGACCTCTAGTTGCAGGAAAACAAGCTCAGGGTACCCACTGATTCTGCATTATGGTGAGTTGTAAAATTATTTCTTTATATATTCCAGTGTAATAATAGTAGAAATAAAGTGCACAATAAATGTAATGTGCTTGAATCATCCTGAAACCATTCCCATTCCCACCCAGCCCTGGTCCATGGAAAAATTGTCTTCCACAAAACTGGTCCCTGATGCCAAAAAGGTTGGGAACTGCTGATATAGTGTTACTGTGGTTCTTCATGGTACTTGATGACTTGTTCCTCTGCTGGTGCATTTGAAATAGCAAACATCTTTCTTCTTTAAAGTTATTGGTTTTAGTTTTGGTTTTTAAATTTAATTCTAAGGATTCAACAGGTTAGAAATTAGAGTCCTTTCTTTTGTTTTCCAGGGGGTGACACTATGACACAAGTTTTTTGTTTTTCTTACCTTAGCTGCCTCTGGTTATATTTGAGAGTTGGCACTTTCCACCCTCTACCACCTGTCATAGGTGTCGCCAGTTGACCTTGTTGCTGCTTGTGCCTTGAGGGTTGCTGCTGCGGTATTGCTGGCATTGCCACCAGGGGCACTGGGATGGTAAGCGCTTCTGCTGTGTCCACGATCTCCCAAGCCACAGGCTCTGCTGTTGTGGGGGGAGGGGAATGGGGAGGAGCTGGGGCAAGGTTGCCTCTGCTGTGTCTGGGGTTGTCAAGTTTGCAGGCACCACTGCTCTGAGCAAGGGGTCAGAGTGGTGGGTGCCTCTGTGGCTGGAGGAATGTGGTCATAGGCCCCTCTGCTGCTGCTGCCCAATTACCATGGCCAGGAGTGCCAACGTGGCCAGGTGTCTGTGGAGTCATGTGTGCTACCTCCTCTGCTGTTACTGGCCTCCCTGGGGCTGTGGGCTCTGCTGCCACAACCAGGTAGCTGGGATTGCAGGCACCGCCTTTGCTCTTTTTCTGGTTCTGTCTTCTCTATGTGTTCCAGTCTACCCACCTTTAGATGTACAGATGTGTGGATCTCTGGCATCCTGATGTGTTGGGCAGAGGTACCTTTGTTGAGGGCAGATGTTTTAGTGGTTGCAGATTGAAGAGGGGAGACAAAGGGAGCATCTTACTCCACCATGATGGTTTCAGTATCACTTATTACTGGTAATGTTAATCTTGATCATTTGGTTAATGTGGTGTCTTCTAGGCTTCTCCACTGTAAAGTTATTTTTTCTTTATTAGCTCTAAGACTGGGGTTGTTTTTGTAGTTTTTCATAGTCTGTATTCTGCTGATTGAATTTCCATAGTGATATTTAACATATTCTGTAAATTGGGTTAAATGTAGAGGATATTCAGTGCAGATAGATTTTCTGTGTTAAGTACTTCCATCAGGAGGCCCATAATATCTGGTTGTTTTTCTTGTTGAGTTATTCCTTTAGTTTTTTAAGTCCCAAAGCTGGTTTAAAAAAAATCGAATAGAGTTCATTTTTATTCTTAAAAAAGTCTTTGTCTGCATTTTGCTAATAGTTTGCTTTAGAGGTAATTTTATTAGATGGACAGTTTATTTTTATCTTTTAAGTTATGTTATAAAAGATTCTATCGACTGTGTTACCAGTAATTTAATGGTAATCAATTGGATTCAGACTATAGACAAGTTTAATACATAAAGAATAAGAAAGTACAGTGAAGGCATAACTAGTCTCTTAAAATATTTCTAATGATTGTCACTGATAAGACTAGGTACTCTGGTACTCTAGGTTCTCTGCCTTTTTAAAAACTCTAGTGAGAAAGAGAATTAGCAAGCCACACTTCAAGTTGTCACCATAGCATGAAGGGTAGTTTTTCCTGTTACAAGCCTTTCCTAACATCGTATTTCTGTAGTTTACTGCTGTATTAGTTTCCTGGAGCTGCTGTAACAAATTAGCATAACTTGGTGACTTAAAACAACGGAATTTTATTCTCATACTATTCTGGAGGCTCTGTGTCCTAATCAAGATGTTGGAGGTTCTCAGGAGAAACCGTGCTTTGCTTCTCCTAGCTTCTGTTGGGTGAAGGCATTCCTTGACCTGTTGCCATGTCATTCCAAACTGTCTCCATCTTCACAATACCTTCTCCTCTGGTGTGTCTAATTTCTCTCAGTTTCTCTCCTTTATGAACAGTTGTGATGGTATTTAGAGCCCACCAGGATAATCTCCTCAGCTCAAAGATTCATAATTTAAATACATCTGCAAACCCTTTACCATATAAGGTAATACAGGTTTCAGGAATCGGGACTTGTTATCTTTGGAGGACACCATTCAACCCACTACACCTTCTCTCACCATACTCAAAGACTTTGTCTTCCTTTGATGGCTTTCTGCTACCTGAGGAAGCACTGTGCATTCTTTTTGGTTCAAGAGATCAAATCATAGGAGTCTTCTAACTTTAGGAAAATTCTGGGATAGCTTTATTCTTAGAGGCTAGCATGACAAGCTTGAAACCAAAGGGTGCTGTAGCTCATATGAGATGTTTTTCTATTCTCTGTCTTTCTCCCTCTAGGTAGGTTTTCTTGGCAGGGGATCTAGTCAGAAAATTAATATTTTATTGCTGCTTCTCCCTGTATCTGGACACATACAAATTGTCTTAAAGTTGTTGGGTTTTTTGTTTGTTTGTTTTACATTTTTCTTGTATCCTGTCAATAGAGGAATGTTGAAAGTGCATGGGGCAGACTGGTAGGCAATAGAGGGTGACAGCAGGGGGGGAAGGGTGTTCTTTTTCCCTGATGTGACAGTCTTTACACTCAAAATGTTCACTGATCATTCCCCTTAGATTTTTTTTTTTTGGCATTTTATCAAACCAATATGGGCTTGAATTATCAGATTTTTAAAAATTGAGATATAATTGACACATAGTTGGCCCTCTGTATCTGTGAGTTCCACAATTACTAATACAGAGGGCCGACTGTACTACACCATTTTATATAAGGGACTTGAGCATCCTTGGATTTTGGTATCCACAGGGGGTCCTGCAACCAATACCCTGTGGGTACAAAGGGATGATTGTATAACATTGTATTAGTTTTAGGTCTACAACATAATAATTTAATGTATGTATATATTGTGAAATGACTACCAGAATAAGTTGGTTAACATCCATCACCACACTTACATTTTTTCTAGTGACGAAAATTTTTATGATTTACTCTTTAACAACTTTCAAATATACAATACAGTATTGTTAACTATGGTTACCATGTATACATTACATGCCAAGGACTTATTTATTTTATAACTGGAAGTTTGTACCTTTTGACTACCTTCACCCATTTTCTCCCTTCTCTGCCCAGCTCCCTCCCTCTAGTAACTACCAATTTGTTCTCTGAATCTGTGAGGTATTTTTTTTAAGATTCCTCATATAAGTGAGATTATACTATATTTGTGTTTTTCTATCTGACTTATTTCACTTAGCACAATGCCCCCATGTTGCAAATAGCTTAATGATATTCTTTTGTGTGCGTGTATATATATCGTGTTATATATGGTATTATATATATAAAATCACATATACCACATTTTCTTTATCCAGGAAGAGACTGTCCTTTCTCCATTGTATAGTTGTGGCTCTTTTGTAATAAATTAGTTGACCACATATGCACAGATTTACTCCTGGGCTATTTCTGTTCCATAGATCTGTTTCTGTTTTTTATTGCAGTACCATACTGTTTTGATTACTAAAGCTATGTAATATAGTTTGAAAGCAGGAAGTGTAATGCCTCTTGCTTTGTTCTTCTTTCTCAAGATTGCTTTGGCTATTGGGGGTATTTTGTGGTTCCATACAAATATTAGTATTGTTTACTGTATTTCTGTGAAAAAAATGCCATTGGAATCTTGATAGGCGTTGCATTGGATACATAGATTGCTCTGGGTAGTATGGATTTTAAGAATATTCTAGTCCATGAGCATGGAGTATCTCTTCATTTGTGCCTTCTTCCATTTCTTTCATCCATGTCTTACAGTTTTCAGTATACAGGTCTTTCAGCTCCTTGGTTAAATTTATTTCTAAGTATTTTATTCTTTTTGATCCAGTTGTAAATGGGATTGTCTTAATTTTTCTAATAGTTTGTTACTAGTGTATAAAAATACAGCTAATTTTTGTATATGGATTTTGTTTCCTGCAGCTTTACCAAATTCATGTATAAGGTTTTTTCTTGGAGTCTTTAGGATTTTCTATGTATGTCATTTACAAATAATGACGGCTTTACTTCTTTTTTTTATTTGGATGCCTTTTCTTTTTTTTTTTTTTTCTTTTTGTTCTGATTGCTCTGGCTAGGACTTCTAGTAGTACGTTGAATAAAAGTGGCAAGAGTGGACATCCTTCTATTATTGCTGATCTTAGAGGACAAGCTTTCAGTTTTTCATCACTGAGTATGATATTAACTGTGGGCTTGTCATATATGGCCTTTATTATGTTGAGGCATGTTCCCTCTGGACCCAGTTGTTGAGAGTTTTTGTCATAATTGAATTTGAATTTTGTCAAATGCTTTTTCGGCATCTACTCAGATGATCATATGATTTTTATCCTTAGTTTTGTTAATGTGGTGTATCACATTGTTTTGCTGATGTTGAACCATCTCATCCCAGGGATAAATCACATTTGATCATGGTGTATGATCCCTTTAGTGTATTGTTATATGGGGCTTGCTAATGTTTTGTTGAGAATTTTTGCGCTTATGTTTATGAGGAATATTGGCCTGTAATTTTCTTTTCTTGTTTGTTTTGTCTAGTTTTTGTATCAGAGTAATAGTGCTGGTCTTGTAAAATGAGTTTGGAAGTGTTCTCTTCTGTCTTTTGGAAGGGTTTGAAAAGGATTGGTATTCATTCTTTAAATGTTTGGTTGAATTTACCAGTAAATCCATTTGGACTTAAGTTTTTTGGGAGGTTTGTGATTACTGATTCAATCACCTTATTTCTAATTGGTCTGTTCAGATTTTCTATTTGTTCATGATTCAGTCTTATTTAGTAGGTTTTATGTTTCTAGCAATTTATCAATTTCTTGTAGGTTGTCTAAATTGTTAATGGATAATTGTTCATTATAGTCTCTGATGATCCTTTGCATTTCTGTGGGAACAGTTGTATTGTCCTCTTTCATGTCTAATATCATTTGAGTCTTCTTCTTTCCTTAGTGAATCTAGCTAAAAGTATGTGTACTTGGTTATCTTTTCAAAAAATCAGCTTAGTTTCATTGAACTTTTGTATTGTCCTTTCTTGTCTTTATTTATTTCTGCTCTGATCTTTGTTATTTTCTTCCTTCTACTAACTTTAGGCTTAGGTTTTTCTTTTTCTCATTCCTTCAGGTATATAGTTAGGTTTTTTATTGAGGTGGTTTTTTTTTTAATGTAGTCATTTATCACTATGAACTTCCCTCTTAGAACTGCTTTTGCTTCATCCTATACATTTTGGTGTGTTGTATTTCCATTTTTGTTTGTCTCAAGATATTTTTTGATTTCTCTTTTGATTTCTTCTTTGACCCATTGGTTGTTCAATTTCATGGTATTTAATCACCACATATTTATGAATTTTCCAGTTTTCTTTTTGGAATTGATTTCTAGAGTAATAATACCATTGTGGTTGGAAGAGATGCTTGATATGATATGACATAAGATCTATCCTGCAAAATGTGTCATGTGTGCTTAAGAAGAATGTGTACTATGCTGCTTTTGAATGAAATGTTCTGTAAATGTTTGTTAAAGTGCATGTCACACCAGATGGACTTGAATGTTTTCTTACGGATTTTCTGTCTGGATTATTTGTACATTGATGAAAGTATGGTATTAAAGCCCCCTTCTATTATTGTATCTCCTGTCTCTCTCGTTAGATCTGTTAATATTTGCTGCATACATATTAAAAATGTCATTCTTGTTTGGATGGACCCCCTTTTCATTATACAGTGAGCTTCCTTGTCTCTCTTTTAGTCTTTGTCTTAGTCTGTTTTATCTGATGTAAGTATAGCTACCCCAGCTTTCTTTTGGTTTCCACTTGCATGGAATATCTTTTACCGTGTGTCTGTTTGTGTCCTTAAAGCTGAATTGAGTCTCTTGTAGGCAGCGTATAGTTATGTCTGTTTTTTTAATCCATTCAGCTACTCTGTGTCTTTTGATTGAATAATTTAGTTCATGACATTTAAAATAACTATTGATAGATATGGACGTACTATTGACAGAGAAGCAAAAGCTGAAAGAGTTCATCACTATTAGACCAGCCTTACAAGCTTCTTTCACAGAGATACTGACAACCTGTGGCAGGGCAATGGGAGCATGCCAGGATGGTGCCCACCTATTTGCAGATCCTCAGTGCTGGGCTGGGGTTTATGGGGAGATTTTGTCTCAGCCTCTGTTACCTTTTTCAACGTGGATTTTTTCTTATTTACCCAATATGTAAGAGTCGTGCAGCTAGTTTCTGGATTTTTTTTCAGAGGAAATTGTTCTTTGTATAGCTGTAGATTTGGTGTTTGTGGGAAGAGAAGAGTTCAGGAGGCTTCTTTGTTGTTATCTTGAACTGGGACCTCCTCCTCACACTTCTGTGTGAAATGCATTTCTGTTTTTCTCAAGAAACATAAGAATTTAAGATAAGCATTAGATTGTTACCTTAATTATTATAAATTATACTCCAGTGAAATGTTCTAGAATTTTGTATACTTAAATTTATAAGTGTAAAATTATGAAAATTTCCAAAATATAGGAAGAAGAAAATTGTATAAAATACATTCATGTATCCACCACCCAGAATTCACAAATACTGACATTTTACAGTATTTGCTTAAGTCAGTCTTTTAAAAACCAAATAGAATATAAAAGTACAGCTAAAACTTTACCCCAGTCTTTGCCTCGAAAAACAAAGAAGGGGGAAGTCAGTATCCTGACATTGGTGTCTGTTGTTTCCACGCTTGTTTTCATACATTTTGAACGTATGTATATAACTCTAAAAAATATATATTTTCTATACATATGGTCGTCCTATATAAGTTTCTTTTAGGATTTTTACCTTATGGGTCCTTTTCAGCAATCTGACTACTGTATGCCTAGGTGTGGCTTCATTTTGTATTTATCTTGCTTGGGGATTGCTAAGCTTTTTGAACCTGTACATTTATTTTCCAAAAAAATTTTTGCCTCATTTTCTTCTGGGATTCCATTTAAACACAGTTTTGACATTGCCCCACAGATAATTGATCTTAAGGTTTTTTTTTTAACATCTTTATTGGAGTATAATTGCTTTACAATGGT
>NC_041218.1:62068665-62068853 GCF_002837175.3 Physeter macrocephalus
TCCCATCTTGCCCCTAGGTTCTTCTGACCAATTTTTTTTTTTTTTTAGATTCCATATATATGTGTTAGCATACGGTATTTGTTTTTCTCTTTCTGACTTACTTCACACTGTATGACAGACTCCAGGTCCATCCACCTCACTACAAATGACTCAATTTCGTTTCTTTTTATGGCTGAGTAATATTCCAT
>NC_041218.1:62070602-62103440 GCF_002837175.3 Physeter macrocephalus
AAAAATCCTCAACAAAATACTAGCAAACAGAATCCAACAGCACATTAAAAGGATCATACACCATGATCAAGTGGGATTTATCCCAGGAATGCAAGGATTCTTCAATATACGCAAATCAATCAATGTGATAAAACATATTAACAAATTGAAGGAGAAAAACTATATGATCATCTCAATAGAGGCAGAAAAAGCTTTTGACAAAATTCAACACCCATCTATGATAAAAACCCTCCAGAAAGCAAGCATAGAGGGAACTTACCTCAACATAATAAAGGCCATATATGACAAACCCAGAGCCAACATTGTTCTCAATGGTGAAAAACTGAAACCATTTCCTCTAAGATCAGGAAAAAGACAAGGTTGCCCACTCACACCACCATTGTCCAACATAGTTTTGGAAGTTTTAGCCACAGCAATCAGAGAAGAAAAAGAAATAAAAGGAATCCAAATCAGAAAAGAAGAAATAAAACTCTCACTGTTTGCAGATGACATGATACTCTACATAGAGAATCCTAAAGATGCTATCAGAAAACTACTGGAGCTAATCAATGAATTTGGTAAAGTAGCAGGATACAAAATTAATGCACAGAAATCTCTTGCATCCCTATACACTAATGATGAAAAATCTGAAAGGGAAATTAAGGAAACACTGCCATTTACCACTGCAACAAAAAGAATAAAATATCTAGGAATAAACCTACCTAAGTAGACAAAAGACCTGTATGCAGAAAATTTTAAGACACTGATGAAAGACATTAAAGACGATACAAATAGATGGGGAGATATACCATGTTCTGGAAGAATCAGCATTGTGAAAATGACTCTACTACCCAAAGCAATCTACAGATTCAATGCAATCCCTATCAAACTACCACTGGCATTTTTCACAGAACTAGAAGAAAAAAAATCACACAATTTGTATGTAAACATAAAAGACCCCGAATAGCCAAAGCAATCTTGAGAAAGAAAAACGGAGCTGGAGGAATCAGGCTCCCTGACTTCAGACTATACTACAAAGCTACAGTAATCAAGACAGTATGGTACTGGCACAAAAACAGAAATATAGATTAAGTTCATTTTTTAATAGTTTTTCACTTTCAGGTTGGATAATTTCTACTGACATACTTTCAAGTTCATTGAATCTTTTTATTCTCATCTCTAGTATGCTTTTAAGCCCATTCAGTGAGGATTTTTAAATTTCAGATAACTGCATTTTAGAGTTCTAGAGTTTTCATTTGGTTCTTAGTTTCTTATTTTCTGCTGAGATTTCTCATGTATGCATTTATTATGACATTTTCTTTTATGTATGTGAACATAAATAGCTGCTTCACAATCCTTTGCTGCTAGTTTTAATGTCTGAACCATTTCAGGCATTCCCTTTTCTCTTGATTATGGGTCACATTTTCTGTTTCTTCATGTTTCTTATAATTTTGGATTTTTTTCTGGACACTGTGAATGATAGATACATTGTAGAGACATTATTCCACTATGTTCTTCCAAAGTGTATTGATTTTTGTTTTATCAAGCAGTTAACTTGGCAGAACTCAGATTCCAAACTCTGTGTCCCCCTTGATAAGAAGTGTCTATTTAGTTCTTTTTGCCTTAGCTGGGCTTTAGTCTGTCGTGAGCGTGCTTAGTTAAGGGGTTAGCCAGAGATTTTGGCAGTTTATTTGCAGAATTTGGGGTTCCCCTTTTGTAGTTCTTTTTCTGAGATTTCCCTTTTTCACTTTCCAACTGCTACTGTTCTCCCACACTGTGCTCTGAGTCCTCAGTAACCTTGCAGCACCAACTGGCATCTTCCCTCAGAAAAAATGCCATAAAAGTGGCAATCTAACCCAGTGTTCCGTGCCATTCTCCATTTTGTCAACTCCTTTCTGCTTTCTGATTTGGTTGCTCTCCATTGTCTTGGGATTGTTGTTTGATTATATTTTGTGTAGACTTTATGTTATCTGCAGTAGGGTTGGTCTGATAGAAGGTACTCCACTATTAATGGGAGTAGAACTCCTTGCATAGCTTTTTTTTTAATGTGGTAAAAATACATATGACATAAAATTTACCGCTTTAGCCATTTTTAAGTGTACCACTCAGGGGCATTAATTGCATATACAGTCTTGTTCATCGGTTACCACTGTCTATATCCAAAACTTTTTCTTACCCACACAAACTCTGTGCCCCAAAAGCAGTACATCCCCACTCCCTTTCCCCCAGCCCCTGGTGTCCTCTGTTACACTTTTGTCTCTATAAATTTGCCTGTTCTACATATTTCACGGGTGGAATCCTGCAATATTTGTTTTTTTGTGTCTGGCTTATTTCAGTTTTAGCGTAATGTTTTCAAGTTTCATCTGTGTTGTAGAATGTATCAGAATTCTTTTTAAGTGTGAATAATATTCCATTGTACATACCACATTTTATTTATCTATTCATCTGTTGTTGGATATGTTTCCACATATTTGCTGTTGTGAATAATGAATGCTGTTATGAACATGGATGTACAAGTATCTGTTTGAGTTCCTGCTTTATTTGGGGTATATACCTGTAAGTTGAGTTGCTGGATCATACGGTAATTCTTTAACTTCTTGAGGAACTGCCAAACTGTTTTCCACAGTGGCTATACCATTTTATATTCCCACTAGCAATGTATAAGTTTCCAGTTTCTTCAAATTCTCGCCCATATGTGTTATTTTCCTTTTATTTATTGTCTATTATTATAGTCATCCTAGTGGGTATTAAGTGCTATCATTGTGATTTGGATTTTCATTTCTCTAATGACTAACTATGTTGAGTATCTTTTCATGTCCTTGTTGACGGTTTATGTATCTTTGGAGAAATGTCTACTCAAGTCTCTTGCCCATTTTTTAGTTGTCTTTTTATTGTTGAGTTGTAGGAATTCTTGACATATTCTGGTGATTAAATGCTTATCAGACATATAGTTTGCAAATATTTTTTCCCATTCTGCAGTTTCTTTTCACTCTGAGTGTCTTCTGATGCACAGACGTTTTTAATTTTGATGAAATCCAATTTATCTAGTTTTTCTTTTGTTGCTTATGCTTTTGGTGTCATATTTTAGACTTGTTGCCAAATCCAAGGTCATGAAAATTTACCCGTTTTCTTCCAGGAGTTTTATGGTTTTAGCTCTTATGTTTGTTTTTCATCCATTTTGTGTTAATTTCTGTATATGGTGGGAGGTAGGGGATGCAGCTTTACTCTTTGCATGTGGAAATCCAATTTTCCCAGCAGTATCTGTTGAAGAGATATTCTTTCCCCCATTGATGGACTTGACACCATTGTCAAAAGTCAGTTGGCCATATATGTAAGGGTTTATTTCTGGATGCTCAGTTCTATTCTATTGGTCTATATATATCTACCCTAAAGCCAGTAAGTTTTGAAATTGGGAACTGTGTATGCTCCAACTTTGTTTCTTTTTCAAGATTGTTTTGGCTCTTCAAGGCCTCTCACATTTTCTTATGAATTTGAGTATTGGTTTTTCTATTTCTACAAATGAATAAATTTTTTTAACTTGCTTTTTGGATTCTGATTATTTTAGAGATTAATACAGACATTTAATTCACTTAATGGATTATAAAGAAGTGTCTAAATACTTTGTTTATTAATAAACAATGTTTTGCTTTTATAAGGAATGCCACAATGAACATTCGTTGAAGGCCTCTTGTCCACATGTTGGAAAGTGTCTTTAGGACAGTAGTTCTCAACCTGGGCAGTTTTGCTTGCAAGGAAACATTTGGCAGTCTTTGGAGACATTTTTGATTATCAAGACTTAAGAGGAGGGGTGCTGCAGGCATCTAGTGAGTAGAAACCAGGGACACTATTAAACATCCTACAATGCAAAAACAGATTCCCACCTACACTATTACAAAGTATTATACAATTTGTTAATAGTTCTGAGGTTGAGAAACTATGCTCTGGGGCATATACTTAGAATTTATAAAGCCTTAGGGTGTGTGCAATTTTTTGGTATTATATGAAATGGGTTTCTGTAAAATGTGACAAAGATATTATTTCCAATTCAAATAAAGGTTTGGAATATCTGAAATTAAAGTTTCTTTGATGATGCTGGTATCTAACAGTTATAAGCAATTTAATTATCTTAAACCAGATACAATAGCAGCATCATCCAGAGTTAACTAATTTGTTTACTTACCCAGAGGGTGCACATAATTTAACTTCATGAACTGAAATACAGTGGTACTTCCTGCCTGATTAAAATATTGATTTTAGAGTGAGAATCTGCTTTTAATTAATCTGTGCTAGATAATGGTAGTTGGAATATTAAGTTGAAAGTGAAGACTGAATGAGAGAAAAATTACAGTGTGAAAAATGTAGAATTTTTTTCTGGCAAAGATGGTTGTTAAATATTGAAAGAAAGGTTTGAAAATTTTTTCTAAGTGTGATTTAAATTAGTTTTTAAACTGAAGACAGGGGAATGAACCTAAAGAATTTTGAGACCCACTTTTAAGCCTATAAGACCCATGGCTCCCCATTTGAAAATCTGATGAAAGTTATGGCCCCAGAACTGTGTGCATGTTTGTGTACATACAATTTTGTGTATGATTTTTGGGTGGTTTATGCATGCTCCTGAAGCCCAGTCATGGACCACTCCTACCTGCCTTGAGCCTTCTAGATTTCCAGACTCAGGACTTTGGTAATACAACTCTTGAAATGCTAAAAATAAGATATGTGTATTTGAAATTATCACTGAATAGTGAAGACACAGCTCTATATTGTTTGTGTCTTATTTGCCAAATGCACAAGACTCAGTGGTAGAATTCTTTAAGTTCTTCAACATTAAATGAATGAATACAGAGCTCATTTTAATATCTATAACCTTCAATTTTTTTCTTTTTACTAGGCATATGCAGCAGTGCTATGGCAACAAGCTAATGAAAACAGACACAATTCAACTGAAAAAGCATGTTTTGGAATCTCCCTACCAGAAGAAAGACTTAATGACTTTCGTGATGAGCAAATTGGACAGTTGCAAGAGCTGATGCAAGAAGCCACTAAACCCAATAGGCAGTTTAGTATTACTGAGTCCAGGAAACCAAAATTTTAGTCTATACAATAAAGTTTAACAAAGCATTTCAAATTCAGAGCCCCTTATTTTAACTGTCATTGGTTTTTAAAATTTATTTCTTAAGCTTTTAGGCTTTGAGAATGCCTGGTGTTAATGAAGTATTCTTTTATCTGGGGATGAATGCTCTTTGTAATATACAGATCAGGATCATAAGTGGATGAAACTTTACATTATTGAAGTACCAGCATTTGCTGGATAGGATTTGTTTTTTGGATTGAACAAGAAAGAATGGCTCTAAAATGGACAAGCTTGTGAAATTTTGCCCAAAATTTTTTTATGTATAAATTCGTTTTAATGCTATTCTTGTTCAAGCATTAGCTTCATGGCTTTAGCTTTATAAGTATATTTATTATGATAATGATTGATAGATGTAGAATTCTGAGGTTATTATTTAATTTCCATTTGCATGGAATATATCTTTTTCTATCCCCTCACTTTCAGTCTGTATGTGTCCCTGGAAGTTCCTTTAGCATTTGTTGTGAAGCTTGTTTGGTGGTGCTGAATTCTCAGCTTTTGCTCGTCTGTAAAGCTTTTGATTTCTCCATCAAATCTGAATGAGAGTTTTGCTGGGTAGAGTATTCTTGATTGTAGGTTTTTTCCTTTCATCACTTTTTAGTTATATCATGCCACTCCCTCTGGCCTGCAGAGTTTCTGCTGAAAAATCAGCTGATTGTGATTGGAGTTTTTGCAAGAGGAGGTGAGCTCAAGTCCAGCAAGGTTATTATTTAAATACATTGTTATCCTGAAAATTTCATCACTTCTGCTTTAATAATACATGATTATTCTTTTAAATGTCCCTTCTCCCTAAGTCATTGTTTATTTACAATGAAAAGTTAAAAAGAAGCTTTAGGATTCAGTATTATACATATTACCATTTGTCTATTGATTTTACAATGTTTAATACATTTCTCTGGTGTTTGTTAATAACAGATGACCCCTTAAATTAATTTGTAGTTACCCTGAGAATCTCATTTATGGCCTAATTCATGGGGAGATAAAAACACTTTCATTATTTTTTTAAGTCGATTTATACACTGAAAAAAAAAATAAGCATTTTAGAATGTGACTGGGATTATGAATTTAAAAAAATATTGTATACTAAAACAACTTGCATATATAATTATGTATGTGTACTCTGAGATTTTTTTTAACACCTTTATTGGCGTATAATTGCTTTACAGTGGTGTGTTAGTTTCTGCTTTATAACAAAGTGAATCAGTTATACATATACATATGTTCCCATATCTCTTCCCTCTTGCTTCTCCCTCCCTCCCACCCTCCCTATCTCACCCCTCTAGGTGGTCACAAAGCACTGAGCTGATCTCCCTGTGCTATGCGGCTGCTTTCCACTAGCTATCTATTTTACGTTTGGTAGTGTATATATGTCCATGCAACTCTCTCACTTTGTCACAGCTTACCCTTCCCCCTCCCCATATCCTCAAGTCCATTCTCTAGTAGGTCTGTGTCTTTATTCCCATCTTACCCCTAGGTTCTTCATGACCTGTGCTCTGAGATTCTTAAGTGATCATTTTTCAGATGCAATTGTGTTTATGTCAGCTTTTAAAAAAATTAATTCATATTTGCTCTGTTTTTCTGTCTTGTGCTTTCTCTGTGTGTATGGCTGCTGGGTCCCTCAGTCCTTTCTTCCTCTCTGATCAGTCTATAGACTGATCAGTGAGTCTTTTCTCATAAGTCAGTCAGTAATTAGTCTTTACATTGTAACAGGCTCCAGGAATAAAACAATGAATAAGATAAAGCTCTTGCCCTGAAGTTAGTCTTAACTGTGCATTCAGGAACCCTGTTTCATCATGAACGAATACGTTACGTCCTCAAACTCTTTATAGTACTATCTTTTTCATCTTCTTGGTTAATAGAAACCTAACACCTGTGAGGACACTACTTCCTTGTGTCTTGTGATGTGGGAGTTGGGGATCCTTTAGAACTCACTGTAACAGAGAACCCCCTCCTGTTGTCCCTTTCAACCCATCACTGTGTCACCCTTACTTAAGAATTCTTTCATTTGTAGTATTTTCTTTTGGTTATACATTTTCTTGTTCTTTGGTACCTGGCTCATACCTCTTCATCTCATGTCTTGCCATCATTTTGGTGACATTAGTACTAATCTATGTGGTTGACTTACCTAGTAGCCAGATGGTTCTTTGATGGTTCATTATTCACTTTCACTAATCCAACCACCCATTTTCTTGGCTACACTTAAACCTACTTTATTCAAAACTGAATAAAGCTCCAATTCTGAAATTATGAATTACTACATTCCATACTTTTGTCATTGCATCTTAATGTGATTAGTTTTTTACTCCTTCTGCACCTGTGCATTCTTTCAACAAATACCAAAGAACCTTCATAGGCCAGGCATCATTTTAGAGACTGGGATACAGCAGTTATCAAAGACAAAATATCTATCCCTATGGAATTTACATTCTAAAGGAGGGAAACAAAATACGTAAATAAAATAGGTAGGGTGGTTAGAACTATGAAGAAATAAAGCAAGGATAGGGGATAGAGCTGTGGTTCCCAAAATATGAACTGAGATGCCCCAGGGCACCACAGAAAACCACAGCAGTGCTGCAGGATATTTCAAATTTTTCAGGAAATCACAGCCATATTTATTGGACACCACACAGTTACTAGCTTGAGGTATTTCAGTTTTACTGTTGTATTGCAACATTCTTTTGGATGACATATCTTTGTAAACCTGGGCTATAGCAATTGCTGTGAGAAAAGCAAATACCACACAAAAGTTAGTGACAGAAAATGTCCATTATGATTACAGAGTTTGAGAAGCTGTGTAGTGTCCAGTAGGTGCTAAATTGTTTGTTAGTACTTAAATACCTACTGAGTTGTTTGAACTATGTAGTGAAACTGTTGTGGGGTTTTGTTTTGTTTTGTTTTGTTTGCTGTAGGTGTGCTGTGTAAATACTGAGACACTAAGAGTGTGGGAACTGATGAAATCAGCAGCATGTCAGAGAGTGGTCTGTAACTGTGAACTCATTAGTCTTTTGACCACTCAGTTGGTTCAGTATCATTCCTTTACTGCCTTCATTTCCATCCCAATCTCCCCTAGTTTCTGTGATCTTTCACTTCATCCAACCATTTAGCAATACCCTCAATGTCACTGTCTCCTTTTCCTTTTTCCTCATCTGCTGCTCTCACCAAGGTAACCACTCACTTGCCAAAATTAATAGGGTATTAGTATAAGATTGATATGTTAGGGACTTCCCTGGTGGCACAGTGGTTAAGAATCCGCCTGCCAATGCAGGGGACGTGGGTTCGAGCCCTGGTCCGGAAAGATCCCACATGCTACAGAGCAACTAAGCCCGTGTGTCACAGATACTGAGCCTGTGCTCCAGAGCCCACAAGCCACAACTACTGAGCCCTCATGCCACAACTACTGAAGCCTGTGCGCCTAGAGCCCATGCTCTGCGACAAGAGAAGCCACCGCAGTGAGAAGCCCGCGCACCACAACGAAGAGTAGCTCCTGCTCGCCACAACTAGAGAAAGTCTGCATGCAGCAACGAAGACCCAATGCAGCCAAAATAAATAAAAAATTAAAAAAAAAAGATTGATATGTTATCCTGTGAGGCTTGATAGTATTATTTACTCTCTCCTGCTTTTAACTCACTCCTGCTTGGTTTGTATACTGCCTAACTCTCCTTTAGGTTATAATTTTTCTCGTTTTTAAAAAAGTGATGTTCTCTGGGATTTCGTCTTTAGGACTCCTACTTTACACATCCATTGCTTCAGATATTAGCTATACTCTTAAATCTATAACACCAACCTAAATCTCATTTCTTACCTTCAGATCTGTGTTTAAAATTCTGTTTGGCATTTTCCAACTCATATTTAAAATTACTTTTCTTCCCTCCTCAGGGAATGAATGATATTAACATATACTCAGTCCAGAATTCTGTAATTTAGCCTAGATTTTCACAATTTTCCTGGAGGCCTCCCTCTCATTATTCAATTCTGACAACTCCATGTGGTGGACTGCAAAATAGCCATAGTTCTCTAGCGCTCCTAGTACCCATGCCCATTGCAGTGTGACTTTGCAGTTCCTCTCGTCAGGAATTCCATCTGTTTTAGAATTCCCCAAACCTGGAACTGGCCTGGTTTCTTGATTTGCTAAAAAGAATGTGGGTAATGACAGTATGCCAACTCAGGGTCTAGGCCTCATAGCCTTGTACACTTCCACCTGCACTACTGGAAACCTACCCGGCTACCATGTGAACAAACTTGGTCTTATGGAGAATGTGGAGCAGAGATGAAGCCATCCTAGACCAGCCAGCGCTCAGCCAACTGCAGTTACATGAATAAGCCCAGCCAAGCCCAGAAGGACTGCCCGGCTGATCCCAGCCCAAATTGCCAATTATAAGTTAAGTAAATGGTAGTCCTTTTAAGTCACTATATGTTTTGTGGTGGTTTGTTATATAGTTAAAACTGATACACTCTACTGCTTTACTATTTCAGAATCATTACCTTTTCTCTACCTAGTCTGATATTTCAGACTTAGAAATTTTTTCTAGAAATTTTTTCTTTTTCTGTAGTAAGTTATATATGGCTTCCTTGTCTTTGGCATACTCCTTAATATATTATTCTCCATTTGGCTGTAAACATCGCCTTATTGACATGCAAATCTGATCTAGAGATGGTTCAGTTATCAACTTACCATTGGTGGTGGTGGTTGAGGGGAATCTAGTACAGTTTATAGAAATTGGCAATGTGTATTGAGAACTTTAAAAATTATCATACCTGGGCTTCACTGGTGGTTCAGTGGTTGAGAGTCCGCCTGCCGATGCAGGGGACACGGGTTCGTGCCCCAGTCCGGGAGGATCCCACATGCCGCGGAGCGGCTAGGCCCGACCCCACATGCCGCGGAGCGGCCCGGCCCGTGAGCCATGGCTGCTGAGCCTGTGCGTCCGGAGCCTGTGCTCTGCAACGGGAGAGGCCACAACAGTGAGAGGCCCGCGTACCATACCAAAAAAAAAAAAAAAAAAAAAAAATTATACCTCTTGGACCCATTAACTCTATTTCTAGAATTCTGTGCTAAGGGGGGAAAAATGAGAAATGTGGACAAAGTTTTTGATATAAACATTGTTAGAATTGGTGTTTAAAAGAGTCAAACTTTGAGAACAAAAATTCCGCAAACATCAGAAGGGTTAAGTGAGTTGTGATAACATGTATAGTCAAACAATTTAAATTTAGATTTACAAAGGGTTTTTAATGACATGGGAAATTACTTGACATTGATAAGCACGAAAAGGATGCTACGAAATAGACAACATTTCACAAAGACGTTAGATTTGCTTTTCAGTAATGTGGCAGACTTTGTTAATCTGAGCATTTCTCCTCATGAGAATGAAAACTTTTAGGTAGAATATAAAAGCATCTTTGAGAAGCATTTAGCGTTGGCAGTATTCTAAGAGATTAAGTAACTACAAGGCCAATATCTAAGTGAAACTGCTGAAGCCTCTGGCTCTGACGGTGAATTTCAGCTTTGGTTTTGATAGTCCTTTGGAACAGTAGGCAAAGGACAAAGCATGCAGCCCTCCAGAGGTGGAGAAAGCCAGCCGCTAAGGACTACACTATCAGGGTAAGAGTGAGCCAGAAGCAAACCTGCTCCAGTGTTTGTGCAAAGTGAAGTCACCCCAAATTCAAGTTATCTGGGTGCTAAAACAGACAAAACTTGAGCTATGAATTTAGTGGCCCCAGAATGAATGCCGGGCAGATGTAAACAAATCTTTGGAGGATGCTAGACAGTTTTCCTAGGAAATGAATGCCTTAAGTTTAAATAAAATCCATAAGGAAGACTAGCATTACGAAAGGCAGCAAAGATACAAGAAAATAACTTTGGAATTAGCACATGTATAATATAAAACATCTATGTTTATATGTTTAAAAAATAAGTTTTAAAATATCTACAGGGAACAAGGCATTATAAAAACTGACCTAGCATATTTAAAAAAGAACCAAATAGAAATTCTGGAAATGGAAAAATAGAAGAATTAAAAATAAGCCAATGTGGAGGTTTAACACAAGATTAGATGGGCCTGAAAAGAGAATCAATGAGTACAAAATAGAAGAAATGATCCAAAATGTACCATAGAAGAGAAACTTAAAAATATCAGAGTGGAGAAATCCAAAGGGTCTAATATATAGCTAATAATAGTCTCAAATAGATGATGGGGCACAAGCAATATTTGAAGAAATCATTGCTGAAAATTTTTAAATCAATGAAAAATACCAGTCCACAGATTTACCCCAAGTGGGATAAGTATGAAATCCGCACTTAGATAAACTGCAGTGAAACAGTGGAATGCTGAAGACAAAAACTTGTAAAAGCAGCTAAAACAGAAGTCGCGGATAACCTTCAGAGCAACGTCAGCTAGACTTTTCTTTAGCCGATTTGGAAGCCAGAACCCAGTTGGATAACTGTAATGCGTGAGCAAAAAATAACTCAACTTAAAATTCTGTACTTAGCAAATATATTTCAAGAATGACGGTGGAATAAAGACAGTTTCAGACAATGAAGCATGAGCACAGTTGCCACCTGCAGGTTCTTACTGAAGGAAATTCTAAAGGATGTGCTTTGTATAGTAGAAAGGTGATGAAAGAAGGAATAAAGAACCAAGATTGTTGTAAATATAGATTAAAGGAACATTTACCATATGGAACAATAATGATGTTTCCTGGGGTTAAGAAATGAGGGATTTAGAAAACAATAATATGTAAGTTGGTAGGGTAGTGATTGGAATAAGTGCTCTAAGTTTGGATGGACTGAGAAGAAAATAAAAGTACTGATAAAGTGGAAATGTGATTTCTAGTGTGTAACTCATTTCTGTATAACATGTTAGTGGTTGTTACATAGAAATGAGTATATAACTTCCAAGCTAGTAGAGGGGAAAAATGAAATAGGAAAAAATAATCATTATAAAATAAGGAAAGAGAAAAAACATAGAAGAGGAGATAACTAGAGAGATAAAAATTGAGAGATATAACTCAAAATGTCAGTAATTATCTTAAATGTAAATGGACTATGTTATCCAGTTAAGGGCAGATTGTTAAACTGGTTAAAAAATGAAACCAATTATATGCTATAGTCAGAGACCACACCTAAAGCATAAAATACAGAACGTTTGAAAGTAAAATGATGGTAAAAGTTATGCCAACCGGAAATAAGCTGATGTAGATATATACATATTTGAAAAAAATTGTTTAAGGCAGAGATTGCTAAAGAAAGTAACTTCATAAAATGAAACGTTCAGTTTACTAGGAGGATCATTTTAAATTGGTATTTACCTGGGAAGTAAGTGATTAAACAGCCCCATATTCTAGGAAGCTAACAGTTCCAAATAACCCAGGAATTAATCAAGAACTCCTAATGGATCCTAGAATATAAGTGAAACTGAGCACTAGTGGAATACTTAATAAAATATGTGGGTTGTAGCTAAAGCAGTAGTTGAAGGAAATTAATAGCCTTAAATGTGTCTAGCAGAAAGAAAGAAAGAAAAGAAAGGCTGAATATTAATGAGAGAAGCATCTAACTTAATAAATTAGAAAAACAGTATAAAATAATCTCAAAGGAAAGAAGAAAATCAAGATAAGGGCAGAAAATTTTTTAAAAAAATCAAAAGTTCATTCTTTGAAAAAAGACAATAGTGACAAGTCTGGTGAAGTTAAGAAAAAAAAGTGGGCACAAATAATATCAGGAGTGAATAAGAGGACATAACTATTTCTGTGATTTTTAAATATGATAGGAGCAACTAAAAACCAATAAATTTGTATCATGTAGAAGAAATGGACACATTTTTAGAAATATATAGCTTACCAAAATAGAAGAATGGTTTTACAGTTATTAAATTAATAAATATTCCTAGAAAGAAAATTCTAGGCCTAAATAACTTCTTCCATGAGTACTGCCAAGTTTTCAATAAATAATTCCAAACTTAAGCCCTTACAGAGAATAGAGAAAGAGGGTTGCTCCCTAACTAACTTTATATCAGATTGGCAAATTCCTGATAGCAAATGATAAAATGGAAAATTACATGCCAATTTCACTTAGGAACATAGTTGCAAAATCCTAAACTAAGTATTCATCATGACCTGGTCAGGTTTATGCCAGGAATCCAGAGTTGTTAGAAAATCAATTACTATGATCCGCCACATAATCAAAGGAGATTTACTCATGATCATCTCATTAGATATAGAAAAAGCATTTGCTTAACATTCAACATCAATTAATGATAGAAATGCTCTTAACAAAGTAGGTATAAAGGTTACTTCATCAATCTGATTACATGGTTTCTACCAAACATCGGCAGCAAACATGATGAAGAATCCTTGAAAGCTTTCTCCTTGAGGCTGGGGAAAAGACAAGAATGTCTGTCATCACTGCTCTTCAAGTCAAAACTTAGTCTCATAATATTACCATATATGTAGAAAATCTAAAGGAATCTATAACTCATTAGAATCAATAAGAGAATTTAGCAAGTTTGTTAGATTTAAAAATTTCTATATGAAAGTCAATTGCATTCCTATATAGCAACAACATGAAAATTTATGAAAGTATCCTTAAAATAATATCAAGTATTAAATACTTAGAAAGCAGTTTCACAAAAGATATTCAAAACTCTCTGGAGAAAATTGTGAAATTTTACTTAAAGACACTAAAAGAAGACAAATGAAGTTGTACTCCATGCTCAAAGATTTAAAGATTGAATATTGTAAATGTCTTAAGTATCCCCATATGGTTTGTAGTTTCATTGCGATTTTCATCAAAATTCCAGATGATCTTTTTCTAATTGACAAGCACATTTTAGAATTTATATGGATATGCAAAGACCAAGAATAGCCAAGGCACACTCTAAGAAGAACAATGTAATAGGATTTACCCTGCCTGTGAGATATCCAAACATAACTGAGACAGGCTGGGACCTGGGACCCTTTGCTGCAGTGCTTGCACCTGGACAAACGTCTCAAGCAGCAGAATACAAAGAAACTACAAGGGACTGAAAAGTAACTGCGTGCATGTACATTTGGGGCAAATTATGAAAAACAAGAAACAAAAAAGACCAAAACCCAACCGCCACTTCTGAGGTGCTGGGAGCAAAAGCAGGCTGCTGTGCATGATCCCAGCACCACCAAAGGGGTGGGCAGGCCACCCAAGCCTCTCCTCCTGTCCGACCCCCGGACCTGCCCCTACCCTCAACCCATTTAAGGGACAGCTCGCCCACACCCCAGAGAGCTAGCAAGGGAACCTGTTGCTTGCTTTCACTCCCTTGTGCTGCAGCACGAGTCCCAATAAAGCCTTGCCTGAATTTCTTGTCTGGCCTCTTAATTTCTATTGATTAAAGATTCGAAGAACTCCAATAGGTAACGTAACTATAGTTATTAAGACAGTGTAGCATTTAATTATATGGAGGTTTGGTTTATGGTGATGGTGGTACTGCCATTGCCATAATGGTGGTGGAGAAAGGACTCCCTTTCAATAAATGGTTCTGGGACAATTGGGTATTTTTGTGAAATAAAAAATACAATTTTTTTTGGTGCCTAGAATTGGCTGTAGGTTTCTTAATTAAAGGCAAAATTACAACACTGTAAGAATATAATACAGAGCATATCTTCAAAATGTTGGGGTGGTAGAGGATCTTTAAAATAAGACACAACCAGTTCTAACTGTAAAGGAAAAATGTAAATAAATCTGAATATATTAACATGTTACTTTTTTTCATTAAAAGGAGTAAAGCATGCAAATGCAAGCCTCAGAGTGTAAAGAAATGGTTGCACCTCGTATAGTGGCCAAAGAAATAGTATTCAGAACATCTAAAGAATTCCTACATATCAATGAGAAAGACGTAAAATCTAATAGAAAATAGGCAAAAAACTTAAACAAGAAATTCACAAATAGGAAACCCACATGATCAGGAAACATAAAAAATACCCTTTGCCTCATCTGTAATAGAGGAATGCAAATGCAAATCACAATGATATTGTATTATACAACCTCCAGATTAAAATAAGGAATTTGACAAATAACAAGTGTTGTAAAAGATAGGAAATAATGGAAACTCTCTTATCCTACTTGTGGGACTATAAATTAGTATAACCTCTTTGGAAAACATTTTAACATTCTCTTACAAATTTGAAGATGTTTATTGCCTATACATACTATGATGTGGTAGTTGAGTACAGAGTCTGCTGCCAACTGTATGGATTTGAAGCCCATCTTTCTAGTTCTGTGATCTCGAGCATATGACTTTATACATAAAAAGAGTAAGATTTTGTCCTCCTACCCTGCCTCCAAGAATCAATTTTTGCCCTTGTGAGGATTAAATGAGTTAATGCTCAGAACAGTTCCTGGAAACTAAACACTATAAAGTGTTGCTGAACTGCTCAGAACAGTTCCTGGAAAATGAACTGCTCAGAACAGTTCCTGGAAAATAAACACTATAAAGTGTTTGCTTCATTGTTACTTGATAGTACTGTTGTTATTAATATTACTTTACCACCGACAAAATCACTCCTACATATATGTACTCTTGTGGAGGATTAGGATACTACACAAAAATGTTCATGTAAGAATTATTTTAGCAGCTGCCAACTGGAAACAAACCTAATGTCCTTCAACAGTAGAATGGATTAAAAGTTATGGTATAGTCATATAACAATGAAACAATGAACTATAGCTTCTCATAATACTAACTGAAAGAAGTCAAATACGAATGAATACATATGGTATGACTCCATTTGTACAAAGTTCAAAAGCAGCCAAAATGAAACAAAATTGTAAGAGATGCAGATATTAGTGGTAAAATTGTAAGGAAATAACAGTCATAAAAATTGGAAGGATGGTTATTTCCATGGGAGTGAACAAGGTTGTGACTGGTAATGGACATATGAGGGTTTTCGGCGGTCCTGGGTGGCTATGTTTTATATTTTGACTGGGTGATGTTTATGTGAATGTTTATCATTATTCTTCAATTATACATGTATGTTTTATACATTCTTCTGTATATCTGGTATACCTCATTGAGTTTCATTTTTTAAACTAGTAAAAACTTTAGGAGTGGGAAAGATAGCTGTTGTTTAAACTAACAGCAAAGGAAAGAGAAATAATAAAAATCTCTAATAGACTGTCTGAAAGACTTTTGGAGACACTTGCTGAAGATTATAGGAAGAAAAAGATATCAACAATCTCTTGCCCTGCCCCACACACGGCAGAGTGGGACTTATTTAAAGAGCATTTTACCATTGTGTATGATGTTGGATTTTTAAAAATACAAATTACTGGGTGCCCACTGAAGATTCTATATGGGATAGGGCCTGGGCACTTAAGAGGGTTAGACAGTTTTTAAAAGCTCTCCAGGAAATTTTGACGAATTTCTGAGATTGTTTTTAGTAAAGCAGTAGAACTCAAGCAACAACCACCCATGATTAAATAAAACAGGAAAATAATTATTTTGTTTCAATTAAGGATCAACACGTTTTCTTTTAATTAGCTCCCCTCTTTCTTTTAGCCTAAACAAACTCTCCACAATTTTGATGTATTCATAACATTTTATGAACTTGGTCAGTATGGTAATGTGAGAACATACCTGTTTGCGAGGGAAAATAAAGATAATGTTACTTTTGTGTCTGTCCTTGTTGCTTTAATTCATCTTTTATAAAGGTCTTTGCTTTCTAGCCCTTGGCACCAAGTTAGTTGATGTGTTTCAAATAAACTTGGCTTTGCAGTGAACAATACTTGAGGGTTTGCATTTTCTCTTGGTTTCTAATTTTGTTCTTTTGGTAAGAGACCTGATGGAGAAGGGACTAGAGGATCTTTGTAATGTCAATTAGATTCATATAAAATTACTGAATTTGAAGATGGTAAGTTTATCTAGCCTAATCTCATTTTTCATCTTTTCATTTTCAGAATTAATTAATTAATTAATTAATTAATTTGCGGTACATGGGCCTCTCACTGTTGTGGCCTCTCCCGTTGCGGAGCACAGGCTCCGGACACGCAGGCTCAGCGGCCATGGCTCACGGGCCTAGCCGCTCTGCGACATGTGGGATCTTCCCGGACCGGGGCACGAACCCATGTCCTCTGCATCGGCAGGCGGACTCTCAACCACTGTGCCACCAGGGAAGCCCCCAGAATTTATCTGGTTAAGAAATTCATTTTGACACTCAAGATTAGTGAATTTGAAACACTAATTCACTTATTCCAACTAGTTTTGTGTTCTGGATATCTCTTAAATTTGACAGAAACATGTAGAAATGCTGGGTTCAATTGGCAATTATTGTGGGCTTTAATAAATGTATCATTTTTGTACAAATTGTAAGATTAACTGATGCTATTTTAGCAAAGAAATAAGAGTTCAAAGCTAGATACCTGAAATAGTACACCCTCTTCAGGGTTTCAAAACATCTTTGTGCAAAAGCTGGTAAGAGCTGAATATCGAATAATTGTTGCTAAGCAACTTCGAAAGAATATCTGCATAGTAACAACATATCTAATGAATACTGCCACTCACGCTAGATGACTGAAATGGTACCAAGCACCAGGATAGTAAAGAATAGTAAAATTTTAAATTTAAAATATATATCATAATGAACTTACAAGACAAGCTCACTCAAAAGCAATTTGACTTTAAAATATGATTAAACAAAAAGATTGTGGTAGAAACATTTGAAGGAACTGGTTTTGAATTAGTCAGTATTTTAAACCAACTTTTCTAAAGTAGGGAGCAGATGTGAGTTTTATCTCAAAGCTTAGGTTTATGAAACATGTGAGGGACACCTTGTGCCTTCTAGAGCCTAAGAGACATCTCACATCATTTAACTCCGATGCCCCAATCTTCTTATAGAGAATACAACTTTCCCAGGGCAGGAATTTTGTCTTGTTCACTGATGCTTTGTTACTACTTAGAACAGTGCTGCCCACATTGCAAGAATTCAGTAAGTATTTGTTGAATAAAATATCTAAAAATAGTGTACGAGGGTCCATTCTGGAGACAGAAACTACCATTAATTTGAATATGAAAAGTTTAAAATTTAAAAAGTATTAAATATAATAGGGAAGTAACTCTAAAGATGTAAAGGGAACTCTAGAGAACAGCCTAGGGCTGAGGGAGGGTACCCAAGGAAGGACAAAGTTGGAATGAAGCACCCTCCCCAAGGCTGGGATTCTGAGCTCACTGGAGAAGGTGTGGTTGCGGCGCACACAATAGCAGAGATGTTTGCTGTGTTGCCCAGGCTAGAGCTAGTCTGTATTTTCCAGGCAAGCAGGAAATTACCCTCCGGCAGGTATGCTGAGGCAGGCTGGCTGGCAGGCAGGCAGGCTTGAAGAGGAAGTTGGGGTATTGGGATCCTGCTCACTGGCAGGGCAGTGCGCAGCCTGGGGTGTGCAGTGTGCATGTCTGGAGGGCCTTGGAAAACAACTCAGGGAGTGCCAGCCGGCTGAGGCTGGCGGCAGGCACACAGAGCGAGCTGGGGCATCAGAAGCCTATCTGTGGGCAGAGAGCCACAAGGCCTGGGATGCTCTATCCATGTTGGGAGGGCCATGTGAAGTGATCACCACTTCAGGCCAGGCTACATACAGCTGGGGCAGAGTACCACTGGATATCCCAACACACGTGCCACTGACAGCCACACAGCAGGAGCAAGAAGCAAAAATGGCAGCATGCCATACTCTGGGAGAGAAATCCCATCTCCTGCAAAATCCCTCCATTGATAAAGCTTAACACTGTGCTCACTGCAAAGGAGAAATATTTAAATCTCCAGTGCCATAGAGCCAGTAATGCAGGCTGACTTTGGAGAGGAGCCTAAATAAACTGATATCTAGCACAGATAGCTCACAGAGAAGGCTTCTTATATACCAGGCATTGGGATGTATAAGGATTTTCTCATTTAAACGTCAACTTCCCTATGATTGGGGTTGCTATTACTTTCACCATTTCCTCGATGAATAATCTGAAGCTTAGAGGAGTGAGGTAACTTGCTGGAGGTCAAACAGCTGCTCAGTGCAAGGTGCTGGGATCAGCTCTTTTAGTTTGCCTATCACCTGTGCCTTTAACCATTACACCATTATACTCCTCAAGGGAAAATATAATTGAATTGGTCAAGGTAATAGATTGGTCCCCTGTTGGGTCAGCACCTATGTGTCATGTCCTATCAAGTGGCCCTTTAGACGCGGCTTTGCAGTAGTCTAACTCACTCAGAGGTCTCGTGTTGCCCACAGGGTCTCAGCATTCCTTTGGCACCTCTGCATCAGTTCCTCAGAGATGAGCGCCCCACAATGGCCACCTAGGAGTCATGCCAATGAACAAGGCCGTCTCCACTAGAATCCCCTATGCAGGGAGACACTGGCATGGCAGCGAACGCTAGACGACAGCATAGCAACTATCCCCAAAGGAGGAGATTGTGAAGCTCCTTTCTGAAGTCCTTAAGTCCCACAAATGGGCCCTAAATCTGAACAGAGCTGATAGTACCTTTCAAATTCAGAAACGGAGAGAACTACAACTGGTTACTCCAAAACCACACCAAACATCCTCACATTGTGTTTTAGGGTTTTGACCTTAGACCTCTTCTCACTCCCTTCTCCCTCTGGACTCTCCATCAACTTTTGCTCTCTTACCAGGCATTTTCATGACTCCCAAATCTCTATCTCCAGGTCAAATCTACTTCTCGTGAGTTCCATATCTCTGAATCCAACCACCCCTAGATGTCCTAAGACCCAGACCACAGTTCACAGCTGAATTGATGTGACTGCCCTAAACCTGATTACCCTTCAGTGTTTGGGCTTCTTTTTCTGAATTCAATCACCAGCTGTCATTACACGAGGCTGTGTATCATCCTTGATGGCTTCCTGTCTCACCTCCATGTGAAATAAATTCCTTTCCCTCCTTGCTACCTTTAACCAATTCATCACCAATTCCTGTTGATTCTAATAGTATTCGATATTTAATAGCTCTTAAATTTACTCAGTTTTTTCTATCAACACTTTTGCTTCTTCAGTTCAAGCAAGCATCTCGTCTGCATTTCTGCCACACCTTCTTAGCCACCTCTAGTATTGACCCCTCCAACCTATTCTCCTGAATTCAGCCAGGATAATCCAATTTGAATTTGAGAAAAATTATGTCACTTTCCTGTTTTAAAAACCCTTCAACCATCTTGTTCAGGGTAAGTCCAAACTTCTTACCAGGTATTGTACGATGCTTTATGATCCAGTCTGTGAGTGTCTTTTGAATCAGGTGCCACTCAGGAGATAGAAACCATACCAGGCACTTCCACTGAGATAATTTAATATAAAGAATTGTTAACTAGTTATTGAAGAACTGATAAAGCAAAGAGAGAACACTAAGATATCAAAGAGAGAGATTCCAGAAAGCAGCTATCAATTCTAGGGCTGGGAGAATAAAGGGAGAGGTTGAAATTATTAAGCTTCAGAAGCTTCGAGATGGTGATTTGAGCAGCTGAAGCTCAGACCTCTGAGGAGAGCACAAGGGACAGCTAGTGGTCGCGTCTCTGAGACGGTCTGATGAGGACGGTTTGCAAATGGCAGAGAATGAGCTGCCACTTCTAAAGGGAAGTGAGGCTGGGCTGACCCTGATAGAAATGAAGAGCAAATAAGCAGCACACAGTAAGTAACAGGAGGGAGCAAGCCTCTTCCTCCCCCGCCTGTCCAGTAGTTTTTCTCTAGCTCCCCCTATTGGCAGAGCCTAACAAAGCCTTGCGGCAGAGCAGAAATGTGATTTGCAGAGTGGCAGCCCCAACCTCACAAAGCAGACGGTGGGTTTGAAGCTGAGAGATCGTAACCTAATCACTGACAAACTCCTCCCTTTGGATGCTCAGCACACATACACATCACTTTTATGCCTATTTGTCTTCCAAACAATGACAAAAACAACTCTATGTTTTTATGCAGAAATGCAACTATCCTTTGTTCAAATAAAGATATTCTCACCCTTTTCTCAAAATGAGGGGCCCAAAGTCTCAACCGTAAATGAATCCACCTTCATTAGCAGTCACGCTATGTACCTCTGGGCCATAATAATTCCCCCAATTCAGTCACAGTTCTGTCTGAATATTTGGTCGCCTAGAGACTAAACAGTAAACACATATAAAATAGTACATGGAAGGATGTGAAAGAAAAATAAATTTGTATTTACAAATACACCCATTCATACAAAATGCAAAGAAGAAATAATATATAGCCATTTAGTCATTGTTTCTACAACTAGTCACAGGGATATGTTTATAACTTCCTTCCACTACCCATCTCATGTTTCCTTGCCTCTCAGCCATAACTTCAGAAGGTCAAGGTTTTGTGCCTGGTGGGATGTTCTAAACCTTCATTCCTGAAGGGTCAGAATCTTCAGTGGACCTGCTTTTTTTGCGGGCTGGGGGGGGTGGAGAAATTCCTGCATTCCAAATAATCCTCCCTGCTCTAATGTAGAGCAGCAATCCAATTTCCTTTTAGTAATCAGGATCAGTCATCTCAGCAGTAGATTAAGCCCATCTTTACCTATAAGATCAGTAGCATGAGGAGCTAGGTGTCAGTCTTAATTTCTAATTCAGTAGAACCATCATTGTGTGCAGTGATGGAAACATTTCTCCTTTCTAAACTGGCAAAATCCAAGGTTGTGGGAACAGGAATCAAAAATTCTGCACTTGGATTATTAATAGTGAGGGGAACCACATGGAATTCCATATGTCGGTTCCTGGACCTGTAAGCAGCTCTTTGCAAGAAATCGCCCTCAGCAAGAAGCCCCTTTTCTTGTCACTTTAGCAAAGTTTTATTGAAACTAACTTTTTTTTTTTTTTTTTTTTTTTTGCAGTACGCGGGCCTCTCACTGTTGTGGCCTCTCCCGCTGCGGAGCACAGGCTCCGGACGCGCAGGCTCAGCGGCCATGGCTCACAGGCCTAGCCAGCCGCTCCGCGGCATGCGGGATCCTCCCGGACCGGGGCACGAACCCGTGTCCCCTGCATCGGCACGCGGACTCTCAACCACTGCGCCACCAGGGAAGCCCGAAGCTACCTTTTAAACCAGACACCCCCACGCTCTACTCATCTCCAGCCCAAGCATACCTTTCAAATCTTTTAATCACACAATACCTTGCTTAACTTGGCAGTTCTTTCCGTAGATCAAAGAAGTAGAAATGAAGAAGTAATTAACAGATGACTAGATCTCTTCCTTAGCTTCCCATTCAGTAACCTCCCAAACAAACTGTGATCAAACTGTATGAACAAGATGACATCTAGAGGAAGATCACAAGAAGTTGATGAGCCTGCCCGCAGTGGGGGGATGGTGACAACTCTGACCCCCCTTCTCAGTGATTGACTGAGATGACTTCCCTCCTTCCCTTTAAAAGTTTCATGGCAGAGTAGAAACTGGGGAGGTGATTTGTGGGGGATGTTGAGTCCACCATCTCCCCAGGTTGCTGACATTCTGATTAATTCTATTGACATTTGTGAGTACGTAACTGATTTTGTAAGTGGTGAGCAGTGGGGCCCCCATTCAATAACAGACCCATGTATTTCAACTATGGGAGAAACAGTACCATATATTGGTCACTGATTAAAAAATGTCAACTGCATCCTGTAAAATAGCACCCCACCCATTCAGGATATTATCTCCTGACTGGCATCATAACTCGCCTTCAGTAGGCTGTTCCACCACTCTACTAGGTCAGCTGCTTCTAGGTGATGTGTAGTGGGAGACTAGTGAACTCCACTGCAATGAGCCATTGTGCACATTTGCTCTGAGATGAGGTCCCTGATGAGGAGAAATATTTATGTAATACCATGATGATGAATAAAGCATTCCAGAGGTTCACAAACTGGGCTGCTGGCAGGGAACTATAAATAGGAAAGGCCAATTCATGTCCAGATACAGTTTATTTCAATGAGAATAAGCCCATGCCTCCTCCATGTAGGGAAGAGACCAATGTAATCAATCTGTACCAGGTAACTGTCTGGTCCCTCTGGAGAATACTGGCACATAAGGGGGCTCAGCATTAATCTCTGATGTTGGCAGATCAGGCACTCAACAAGAGTGGAAGGCAGGTCAGCCTTGATGAGGGGAAGTCTCCATTCTGGCCACCATGGCCACTTTGTACGTGGGCCCACTGAGTAAGCACTGGGGTAGCTGGGGAGAGATCGAATGACATCCACACACCGTGTTAATTTGTTCCCCTGATTACTGAGAACCTCCTCTGCAATGGATGTTTTTTGATGACCAGTCACATGGGATACAAACATCTTCACACTCTGTGCCCTTTCTGAGAGATTCATCTTCATACTTCTTTCCCAGACCTCCCTGTCTGGTGTCTCCCAATATTGTTTTTACCAAGTCCCTGATCATCCGGCTCAACTGTTAACAACTGCCCCTGAATCAATGTAGGTACATACTTTTGTCCATCTTCTGGTGCAAAGTGAACAATCAAATAAACTGCTTGAAATTCTGTGCAGGATTGCAATGCTGCAGCCATCCTGGTTGGTGCTAGCATGTTGTGCAGAAACGTCTGTAAACCAGGACTGAGTTTTTTCCTTCTCAATCAATTGGTCAAAGGAACTCACAGGGGCCATAAATGTGGACTGAGGGAAAAGAGGTAATGCAAGCAAAGTAGGTGTC
This sequence comes from Physeter macrocephalus, assembly GCF_002837175.3. Lineage (NCBI taxonomy): Eukaryota > Metazoa > Chordata > Mammalia > Artiodactyla > Physeteridae > Physeter > Physeter macrocephalus. The sequence goes on from NC_041218.1 coordinate 62,094,332, forward strand.
AAAGAAGTCTGAGCCATCTCATCATAGAACTTGCTGATGGATTGCTGCTGTAAACACAATTTACGGTTTAGTGAGTCAGCACCCAGTTTGTTATAGGCAGCTCAGGTCACATAGTCACTTGATATCTTATGGTTAGGCATTTAATCTTTATCAGTACCTCACAGCAAGCCAAAAGCTCTTTCTCAAAAGGACAGTTTTCTGCTGAAGAGGGTGTGAGTTTGCTTTGAAACCCTTTAGCTCTAGGCTGTGATTCTCCTTATGTCGCTCACCAGAGGCTCATGCATCAGCCCCATTTGTTACAGACATTTTGGGTCTCATTGGAACCCCTGTCATAAGGCCCAAGTGGAAGAGCAGTTGCAGTGTATTCTTGACTTGCTGTAGAGCCTTCTATTGCTTTGGACCCCACTCAAAAGAGGCAGTCATATGAGTTACTAGATAAATGGGTAAGAGTAAAAACTTCGTCTTACCCTTTCCTCTTTCAAACTTGAGCCTTCGGGTGAAGTTCATGAACCTCATGCAGTTCCATTAACGTGGCATGTTTTCTTTCTGCTTATATTTCTGTAGCCATACAATGTGTGTCCTAGTTCTGAGACATTCAAGAGGCAGCTGCACAACAAATTGAAGCCTAAGCTTGCTGATTTACTGCCTTTCTCCTTTTTGAGGATAGGCAGGGCAATAGCTTCAGATTCAAGACTGTTCAAGCCCCTTTTCTTTATGTCCTAAAGGAACGTACTCTTTTTGCTTTGTCCATGTAATCATCTCCCTTTAAGCAAGTAAGTCTATTCACTGGCAGTTCTTTGTTCCTATCTCCTCTCTACTGTGTTCTACCCATTTCTTTCCTGCTTAGAAAGTCTTCTCTCTTCCACCTCTCCCTTCAAATGCTGCCTTTTCATTTTTAGAGACCTCCAGCTTCAGGGTCCCTAACTTCCCTGGACCAACCTATTCCCTTCTCTCTGGTTCAACACTGGTCTCTCTCTCCTTCCCCAGAATTCGTCCAACATGGTTTAAATGCATCAAAAGAGACTGATTTTTCTTCTAATACATAAGCTCCCGGTGAGAGAGAATTGTGTTTTTCTCATTTTTTTTTTCTCTTTGCAGCTTTCACAATGTCTCAATACCTACCTATATTTTTAAAAATATATATTTATTTATTTGGCTATGCCAGGTCATAGTTGCGGCATGTGGGATATTTAGTTGTGGCATGCAGACTCTTGGTTGCAGCATGTGGGATCTAGTTCCCTGACCAGGGATTGAACTCGGGCCCCCTGCATTGGGAGCATGGAGTCTTAGCCACTGGACCACCAGGAAGTCCCCATGTGTATATTTTGGCTAATTGTTCCATTGGCAATAGAAGCCTGGGCCTTGCTGCTGTGACGGGTGGTTGACAAGAGTCGGAGTGAAGTATTGCTGCCTTGGCAAGGTGGGTGGGGACCACCCCGTTGCACTGGTTTTCCTGCCTTCTCTGTTGTGTGAGCAAAGCAGGCTCTTGGTGAAGCATCTTGTTCCCAAACTTCCTTTTCCTTGGCTGTTTGTCTTAATGTTCATGAGGCCAGAGAGGCCTCCCAAGTTATCCCAAACTCTCCTGCCCGTGGAGACCCAAGCAGAGTTAACCACGGGTCCAGTTCCCCTTCCTCTTCAAGTGGTTGTCTGTCTGTCTATCTGACTGACTGACCAGAAAAGCTAAGTGGTGGGTCAGCGGTTCAAAAACAAGTCATAGGCAGCTGTGTGGCGCTTCTGAACTTTAGGCAGAATCCAGCAGAAACTGATCTTGCCCCTTAGGGTCTGTAGGTGGGATGGCTTAACTCAGATCAGGGTTTTAAACAGAAGTTATAGCCAAACTAGAGTAAAAATTCTCAGAACAATCCTTTCAATGCAAAGGAGAAAAGAAAACCCTAACTCTACTGATCAGGGTTCTTAGTGGCAGAAAAAGAATCCCCTCCCCCTGGTGGAAAGATGCATATTGAAAGGGTTTGGTTGGCCCATGGCATCTACACAGCCAGGAGCAAAGAGTCGGGAGATGCATCCCACCAAAACTGAATTAGTTATAAGGGAAAAATCCCTGCTACTCGCACCTATGATGCTAGAGTCTGGACAGTGGAAAGACACTGGCCTGCCCCAGAGAAAAACAGATACTTTTGTCCTTGCACCTGCTCAAAGCTTTGATGGCTTTGCCACATAACCTGGCGCTCCCTTATGCCTCCAAGTCACACTCAGGTGGATCAGCTTGACAGAACCTCAATGCCAGGTCGCCAGAGTGAGTTTCCCGTTTGGATGGTTATTCAGACCGTCAAGACACAATAGCCTTGCCCAACACAATGGTAACATAGCTTTAAAAAAGGATCCAGGGGCTTCCCTAGTGGCGCAGTGGTTGAGAATCCGCCTGCCGATGCAGGGGACGCGGGTTCGTGCCCCAGTCCGGGAGGATCCCACATGCCGCGGAGCGGCTGGGCCCGTGAGCCATGGCCGCTGGGCCTGCGCGTCCGGAGCCTGTGCTCCGCAACGGGAGAGGCCACAACAGTGAGAGGCCCACGTACCACAAAAAAAAAAAAAACAAAAAACGCCCTGGATGCAGCTTTTGATGTCCCCAGTCACATGCACTGGGTATGTTTTGGTCACAGGAAATGAAAAGAAACTGAAGTGAGTGTGGATCATATCAGCAAAGGGATACCACAGAGTTTAGGATCCCTGAGCTTAAACACTTTCCTAATCATGTTAGCTTCCCAAAGTCACGGTGATGAACTCCCACTCTTTATTGCAGCCGCAGTCCATAAATGACAGGTTATGCAATAAACAATCCTGATAACTAGGTACAGCGTACTTAGCAACATCTTTGGATTCCTCAGTTAACCACAGTGGATACTTCAAGAAGTTTGACCAAAGATTAAACTGTGCTCAAGCATCAGTATGATTTACAGTCCAGCTATTAATTCTTTCTTTTTAAGCAGGTCACTTGTATAATCCTGGCTGTAAGTCTGGGTAATGCAATTTGCAGCTTTTCCAGCATCTATGGTCCAGGAAGCCAAACAAGAAGAAAGTTGGAACAGATGTTGTGTGGACCAGAACACAGAAGTACCACACAGTCCAATTGGCTAAAGGCTAAAAATCCCTAGTCCAGGAGTCTGGCAACAGGCCTCTGAAACCATTTACCCTAAGTTGTAACTTTGGACAAATCACATACTCTGGTTTTCAGCTTCCTCATTTGCCACAAGGGAGATTTGGACTGTACGCTTTAGCGATTAGGTTACCTGTAACGTTGTATAATTCCATAATTTGGGGCAACTCTATCCCAAATTCACTGAGCTTCAGCCCCACAGAGGACACATAAATAGGCAGGCTGTGTGTAATCGATGCCTTTAAATAAAAAATCCATCCCATATCAGAACCTTAGCTCTATGTATTGTCCTATTTTCAGATTTCTGAAATAATTTTCTTGCTCTTGTGTAGTGGGACTTGTATAAAAATCAGTTGGCTTTAATTCATATCCATAATATTCTATTTTACAAGCTTAAAATCTCTAAGTATATTTTAAATTATTTTGGACATTTAATTTCTGGAAAAGTACTATATATATATATATATAATTTTTTTTTTTTTTTTAATTGCAGCATGTTCTTCAGGCATTTATGTTGCTATTCTTAGAGGATGACAGAACTGGAGCATCTTCTTGCTGACTGCTGGGGAATGTCGCTTTTACATGTACTTCCCCATTGATACGGGAAGCACTGTAGGCTCAGAGAGGGAGAGTTTCCCTGGACAGTCTTCCCTGACCCCTCAAGACCCAGTTAGATGCGCCTTCCTGGTGCTGCAGGCTGCTCCTTACCCCGCCCCCCCGTGGGGCTTATCACACCGCCTTGAACTTGCCCTTGACTCGTCTGTCTCGGCTCTAGATTAGTGGGCTCCCAGAGACCCAGGAGAGTCTTTTGTTCTCCACTGTGTCCCCAGCACATAGGGAGACACACTGTAACTTTAATGCACATTTGTTGACTGCATCACAGATTGAATGGCTGTGTGGCCCCGGGAGAGTCCAGGTGGGTAATCCAGTTTCCATCTCTGTCAAAATGACATTTTTTTTGTTGAACTGGCTTCTTTTCTGTGCAGGACCACCACCATGCAGGGGCTGGGGTGGGTCAATGGCTGTATTTGCCGGGTAGGCTTGGAGCAAGGGTTACTTACAGGCTCTGTGGCAGGTGGGCATTTTCTAGCTCTTGGAAAAGTAATCTTTTTTTAATAAACAAAATAGCACTACATAAAATTATTGTGTCAGGTGGCATCAACTCTTGTGGCAAAAGCAAAACCACCTCAGTGGAACCTAAATTCATAGTAAAGAGAAGTGTCAGATCGTTACCTTCTAGGTTGAAATCCCTACAGGCACTTCTGTATACAAACACAAAACAAAATAATCAATGGTTGAATACTGATGATGTCTACACGTAACCATTTATTTACTACCTTGGGATCTTTCTCTCTGACTTAGCTTTCCTCACAAATTTGCTTCTTAAGTCCTTGCCATAGGGATGGCCAAGCTCTATTTATTTCATTATCTTTTTAGAGTGATATAAACTTCAGAAAGACATTGAAAGGGCATAATGATTACAGAGGCAGAACTGAGAGAGATGCTATGAATAAATTAATTTAGAAATGAAAAATCCTCTCACTGAAAGTGATATTCACCTCACTGCAGCGGTCACTGAACCACCCCCCTCTTCAAGTTGGTTATTTTTACAAGCTTAATGGACTGAAACCTAATTGTGTCAAGTCATTTAGTCCAGATGATAGGGATACTAAGAAGAGATTAAAAACAGTAACATATCTCATCAAATTCTTTTGAGTATTTCTCAGGGGCAGTTTATCTTCTGCCTTTGTGAGTGCGATTGAGTTTGGGAAACAGTCAAGTGACAGTACACAAGGCTTATCACACAAAATGTTACGATAGATAGTCTGATTTCCTGTGCAGGTGAAAACCAGTTCTGTTGAGGAGTTGGACACAAGGCTGTTAAAGCTCATACATGGAGGATTTTGTGTTCTGACGTTTGCTTTCACAGTTCTTCATGTGCCGCCCTCATTCCCAGCCCTCTCAATTTTTAAACTAACAGACTAGGTTATAGGTCTTGAATTATTTAGTTCTCAAAATGACCTCCAGCTCTTTTGGCTTTTTCCTTTTAGTTTTAGAGCAAGGCTATGATGGAAGAGACCAGAATGTGCTTTTACCTGAAAAGGTCTGGAAGCCTCTAGTGACTGGGGAATGGAGAGAGCGTGCGCAGCCCAGGAGAGCAACTGGAAAGCTTAGCAACCTCCGAGGGAAATAACTACAAAACAAGTCCCTTCGTTTGTCTACCTCTGTGACATGAAAACAAATCACCAGACCTTCCTGAGGTCCACACATCTATCCCTTTTACACTCAGAAAATGCTAAGAGATCCAACTGTGATGGCTTCATTAAATCTAGAGCTGAGCAAAGATTTCATATCTCTGTCTCTAAAAATGTTGTTATCACAAAATAATCCTGATACATAAAAGATGGCAAGTTTGTAATCACATAGTATCTTGTCCCTCCTGAATTAAAGAACCGAAAGGGGGCATTTCAAAATTGGAACAAATAAAAAGGGGGGGGTGTGAACAGCAGCACATAAACATGCCCGATAAATAAAGTTGGGAAAAGACTTTAAAGTGCAGCCTGAAAATATGAGGTTGTTCCTGGGAAGATGGTGTTGCCAAGGAAGGATTCATAGGAAGAACATTCCTTTACCAATTTATTTCTGTTTCTGGATTTTGCCCTAATGTTTGCCTTGGTGACAGGGGCAAGGCAGAGAGGACTGAAAATTATTAGAGCCGTCTACTCTCACCATTATGTCAGAAAGATGTGACAGGACATTTCATTTTTCAGCTCTGAAGTTACAGTGAAAATAGGGACAGCACCTCAAGAGAGTGGGTTCATTTGGGAGGGAACACTAAGCAGGTCCTAGCGGAAGATGAAACACGGTCTCTGGAAGGAGACTTGAGCAGGTGGGAAGATAGCTTAGAGGTAGCATTGCCAGATTCAACAGCAAAATGAAACAAACACATACACGTGACAACACATACAAAATGAAACACATACAAAATGAAACAAAAACAGGACACTCAGTTAAATATGAATTTCAAAGCAAAAAAAATTCCGTGTGTGTGTAGTATTTTTCGTCAGTCCCAATGGACACACTAAATGATTAGTCCGATGAATATACTCAGTTCAAATTTACCTGGGCATCCTTTCATTCCAAAGGAACCCCAGACAGTCCCTAGGAGAGCATGGACGTGAGACTGCACCGAGAGGAAGGAAGCTGACACTGTGGTACCATTTTCGGCAGGGAGCGGAGGAGAGCAGCAGCTGAAACGGGGCAAGAGGAGGGGCCAGAATTGGGTGCCCTGGGAAAATGCTAGGTCTCCTGCCATCCTGAAGTGTCCTGTCCTCCTCTGTCGTGGGTATCCTACCTGGCTGGAGACATAAAGGACAAAGCTGCAGGAGAAGGGAGCTGTCTATCAAGTATCTCAGACTCAGAAAATAGTTGGGACTGTGCAGTCAACAAATGTGTGTGAAGCTAAGTGATGCCGCTCATCTACTTTCTGGAAACATGAAGCTTTTTCTGGTCTTTCATTTTCTCATTTTTGGTATAGACATGAGTCTATACCAAAAATGTTTTCCTTTCATAAGAAAAACAACAGAGCACACACGATAAACGGCAGATGTTGGGGAGACAGGAGGATACGGTGAGAATCACATCCACGGGATCTCCAGCATGTATGTGGGTCTTGTCTGAAGAGGGCAGAATCCAAAGCCATAGAACGTACAACACAAAGAGTGAACCCAATAGACTTCAGTTAATAATAATGTATCAATCTTAGCTCATCAATTGTAACACATGTCCCATACTAAGTGCAAGATATTAATAATAGGTAATGCTAAGTGTGTGGGGAGAGGGTGTATGTGGGACTCTGTACTATGTGAAATTTTTCTGTAAACAGAAACTGTCCTAAAATGTAAAGTGTATGAATTTTAAAGAGTTTTGCAGCTAGAGAAACTTTGAAATTCACTGAATTAAAAAAAATTAACTTTAGGTGAAAATAGAAACTATCTGAAGATTTAAAATGGAACAGGTAATTTCACCATTTATTTTGGCCTTTAGCACTTGGAAAAATGGGATTCTTGCTTTCCTGAAAAGAATAGATCTGAATGCCAGTAAACAGCCTTGCCTTGCTAGGGGGTCCAGTGACCAGCATCTCCTGGAGCTCATTAGAAATGAGGACTCCCAGGCCCCTACTGAAGTGGCAGGTAGGGTCAAAATCTGCATTTTAACGAGACCCTAGAGTGCTTTCCAGGCACAATAAGAAGCACTAGCAGAGGGGTCAGAAACATGGGTTATGGTATCAGATGGCCTTGGTTCTGAGTCCTATTTATCACTCTTTCTTCTAACTGGGCCCCCGTGGTTACCTAAATGTCTGTAAGCCTCAGTTTTTAAATTTCCAACACAGGGGAGTGAGAATACCTATCTCAATGGGTTATTAGGAGGATAAAATGAGGTCATGCCTGTAAAGCTCTTAGCATGGTGCTTAGCAAAAACAATTTTTTAAAAACCAAAAACCAAACAAACAAAACCCAAAAAACCAACCAACCAAAAGACGTAGTCAATGAAGGTTAAGGATTGATATTGCTAATAATGTCAATGGTAGCAAATGCCTTGGAAGAATTTGAACTTCTTATGTTAGAGTTTTGCCTTTTTAACTTCCAAGATACTTTTTTTTTTTTTTCCTGAGGAAGGACGAAAGAAAGTGAATAAAAGAAAAAAGGAAGAAAGGTCTTATTTCTTAAAGGAATCACTATGCTCAAGTCAATCCTCAGATAATTGGATCATTCATTTCTATCTGTGGAAATTTTTGGCCTGGTTCTCTTGGAGCTCTGCATAAAAACCAAACGAATCAATTTGCTACAGAATGGCACCATGTAAATGAACTCATTTACCTCTCATTTAGTCCAAATGACTCCTTGCTAGCTACTCCATCCGACTTTCCTTTCGTACAGAAAGAAATACGAGGGGTCCTCTTCTAGTCCTAGAAGACATAGTCCCATGAGACACACTGGGACTCAGCACTGGAACCTGGAACCTGGCACTGGTGTTTGTTTTGGAACCTATCATTTCAAAAAAGGTGTTTAGTGCTAAAATAATTTCTTTAAGGTGGGCGACTTAGGAAGCAGAACTGCACCTTATCTAATCTGGACTCAATAATTAAGAAAGGTGTTTGTATTCATCATGTCTTTTATACATTTCAGATGCTTTGACATCTTTTTTTTTTTTTTTTTTTTTTTTGTCGTACGCGGACCTCTCACTGTTGTGGCCTCTCCCATTGTGGAGCACAGGCTCCAGACGCACAGGCTCAGAGGCCATGGCTCACAGGCCTAGCCGCTTCCCGTTGCGGAGCACAGGCTCCGGACGCGCAGTCCCAGCGGCCATGGCTCACGGGCCCAGCCGCTCCGCGGCATGTGGGATCCTCCCAGACCGGGGCGCGAACCCGGTTCCCCTGCATCGGCAGGCGGACGCGCAACCACTGCGCCACCAGGGAAGCCCTGCTTTGACATCTTGATGCCTTGCTGACCCTGGAGAGTCTATCCCTCCCAGGGCTAGCCAAGTCCTAGAGACAGTAAACTCACTAAACCCAGGAGCATGCCTTTCAGATGCAAACTAACCAATCCAGAACACGCACACCCATATCTCCTCTATCTGGCTCTCACACTCTGGACCACTATCCACCCACCCTAATCACCCCAGGGCCAGGTACCAGACAACTAGAGACAGCCCTCACACCCCAGAGTCCCCTGAAATTATCCAAACCAGCCAACCTTGAGCCTTCTTACCTTGCCTCTCCTGTGCCTTCCCCAAGAAACCAAGTTCTTCTCGGCCTACCTCACCCTCCTGACCAAGCCGGGTGCTTCCCCATGCAGCCCCCATGGTGTGGTGCGGCCCCTCCTCTTGGGAACAGTTACAAACTTTGTATTCAGTGGCAACCACCTCCTGATCTGCTGGCCTCACCACACATGAATAATAAAACCTACATTTTAAAACAGTGTTTTTATTTTATTT
>NC_041218.1:62103462-62104231 GCF_002837175.3 Physeter macrocephalus
CGTCCCCTGCATCGGCAGGCGGACTCTCAACCACTGCGCCACCAGGGAAGCCCCTAAAACAGTGTTTTTAAAGGTGTTTTACAGATGACTCTATTTGACAATAGAGCAATCTGTTCCGAGTGCCAAACAAATGGATACCTTAGGGTAACTCCCTATAATATCAGAAGTCAGAGGGTATGCGGTTTGTCTGAATGGTTAGGAGGTCAATGCTGTGGATTTCCACATGGACAGTGATTCAACTGTAACAGTAAAATATCATGGCGGGGTCCTTTCCTAATGCTATTCCTTCTGTTTCAAAAGTTCTTGTTCCTTCCATTTCCTTAGAATTCCTGCTTGTTCCTTCGATCCAGCCTAAAGGCCCCTTCTCTGTGAAGCCTTCCTCAATTACCTTGGGCGCAGCTCATGGGTTTGCTCTCATTGTCTCTGGTACTCATCTCTGTCTCACTCCAGGCATCCCTCTGGTCAGTGTTGGTTGTTGGTGTGTCTGCGTCCCCCAACCCTGCTCCCCTGGAAATTCATCTCTGAATTCCCAGCACTCAGCATAGAGAGACAGTAGTGGACCTCTAACTACTTGCTGACTAAGTGAATTAGTAGCAGAGCTATTTCTTGGATGGTGTGCTAGTTTGCTAGGGCTACTGTACTAAAGTGACACAAATTGAGTGGCTTAAAACAACAAAAACGGGCTTCCCTGGTGGCGCAGTGGTTGAGAGCCCGCCTGCCGATGCAGGGGACACGGGTTCGTGCCCCGGTCCGGGAGGGTCCCACATGC
>NC_041218.1:62104387-62139214 GCF_002837175.3 Physeter macrocephalus
GCTGGGCCCGTGAGCCATGGCCTCTGAGACTGTGCGTCCGGAGCCTGTGCTCCGCAACGGGAGAGGCCACGACAGTGAGAGGCCCGCATACCGAAAAAAAAAAAAAAAAAACAACAACAACAAAAACTGTAGCCTCAGTTCTGTAGGCTAAGTCTGAAATCAAGATGTCATTAGAGCCATACTTGCTCCAGAACCTCTAGGGGAGTATCTATTCTTGCCTGTTCCAGCTTCTGATAGCCCCAGATATTCCTTGGCTTGTGACAGCCAAACTCCAACTTGCTTGAGTCTTCACATGCTGTCTTCCCTCTGTGTCCTTATAAGGACACCAGTCATATTGGATTAAAAGCCCACCGTACTCCAGCATGCCCTCATCCTAACTACTTAACATCTGCAATGACCCCATTCCCAGATAAGGTCACATTGTGAAGTACCAGAGGGATAGGACTCCAGCGTATCTTTTGGAGGGGGGGACACAATTCAACCCATAACAGATAGTAAGGATCTTATGGGAAATTCCATGGAAGGCATGGTGTGTACCTTCCACACCATCTTTTTACAGGTGAATTCTGATTTAGAGTTAAGATCACAGGCAGCTTTAATAAATAGCATGTGGAAATTGAACGTTAGAGAAAGTTTGTTAAATGAATGAAAATTAATTTATAATGGTCAAAGGGATGAAATACCATTTGCTCTTTACACAAGTCTGATCCAGATATTAGAATCATAAATATTCACTGTTATTTTATGCTAACCAAAATATATTGGATGATTTATCAAAGTGTTGGCAGCTTACATTTGAATAACCTTAGTAAATAACAAGAGAAAAGCAGGTGAATTAATTCTTGAGGACAGCATGGAAATACTGAAAAGGACATTGTGATGTTAAAAGTCTAAGATGTTAGCAGCATGGGTGTTGGAATCAATGGCAGGTGGCACCCTGGGGAGACCTCAGCACCTTTAACCTTCAGTAATTGGCAGCCTTGCCCTGGCTAGGAACGATGGTGGGGACATCTTGCAGACCCTGCCATTGGGGTCCCAGCAGTGGTAGAAACCACCACCATGCTGAGTTGGGACAGCTGAGGAAGTGAATGGCAAGTGCCAATAGGTAGCACAGAGGCCTTGACATGATACACATCAGATGCCCCCTTCAGGTCTAAGGGCCATTTGAGAGGAATTAGACAAACCTTATTATCTAAGGTTTCTGCAAAACACTGTGAGAAGAGCCAGACAGCTGAGGAGTGGTGACATTCACAGTGACATTATTTTACCTCCAGCCTTGTCTGGCCTTAAGTTCCTGATTTTACAAAGAAAGCAAGTAATAAAGATCAACCAGAGGGCCTGAGGGAGCAAAAAAAAAAAAAAAATGAAGAGCAGAGGGCAAGAGAGAAAGGTGATGTGAAGGGAAGAAGAAGATAGAATGAGAAAAGGGAAGAGAAGTGTCCCGAGGGAGAGCAGCAAGGCCTAATAGTCCATCAGGGATGCCCTGAACACAGAGCGCACATGTAATAGGGAGTAAAGGCTGGGAGGATGTCACCAGGCTTTCTGTCTAAGGAGCATGTTAGAGGGAGGGGAAAGATGGGTGAACAAACGTTTTGTCTAGAAGATGGGAAGTGTGTGGAGAGTATGTAGTGCGACTCTGAAAGGTACAATGGCAGGAGAGAAACTGGGGGTCTGGGGCAACTGGTGTGTGGAGAAGGGGACGACTAGGGAAGGTTGGAAGGATGTGGCAGGAGGGCTGTTGATGTGCTGTCCCGAATGTCCCTGTATGCCGGGGGCAGGGCTGTTGTGCCTTGTTGTGCAGGCGAGGTCATGCACAAGGGCAGCTGGCTGAGGGGATGTGTGGGGTTTACCATCCACCAAGACGGCACCCCTTTGGAGGAAGGGGGGAGACTCTCTAAAATTCATAAAGCCCTGTGTGGACTTAGCAGAGCCACTAGCATTTTCTCTGGTCATTTTTGACACATGAACCACTAATGCTTCTTCCTCCATTACTTCCCCTATTTGGAAACACCTCCCCTTCTACCCCACCCCTTCTGTAAAGCCTGGGGACTTTGCCGATTTTCCCAGTCAGCTCTGATAAAAGTATTGACACAAACTTGAAAAAGCTTTATGCTGCGGCTCCGTGTCAAGCTTCCCCATCAGTTACTGCTGAAAACTTTCCTGCCTTAACATCCGGGTCTCATTTTCTACACTGGCCAGAATCTTCACAGTACCTTACATGTTCAGGGTTCATTCTTCATCCTCAACAAGCTCTTCCTACCATTCACTCAGGGTTGACTTATGTGCCCCCCGCCCCACCGCGTGAATGGCATTTCTCTTTGCCTTTCTTACGCTAAAGCTTTCTCTTTGGGGTCTTGAACCTATTTGAATATTTATAAAGCTATGAACTCTCTCTCCACAAAAGTACACACAATTACATACACATTTTCAGGAGTTTCCGGATTCTGTAAAACTCGTTCACAGCACTCCCTGAGAAGGTAAATCCCAGCTCTAGAGGCCATCTGAGGTAATTGTTGACTCCTGCATGTTGTATACTGTATTATGATTATTATTTTTGGTAGAACTCAGTCTCAAATGCAAAACAAAATCCTGATGTAACCGAATGTCTATGGTACCTAGAGGCATTTGCATTTGTGGCCACTGCTCTGAGAATACTCTACTACTATGATTTTGCTTTAATCTACTGCCTGGTCTTCAACTTCATTCCCTGGGTTTAGGCCTTAATAATTTGTAACCTGGTTTATTACACATGGCCTCCTCATTTATTATCTTGATTCTTACCCTAAGTCATTCCATGTTCCATTTTGGCTTCCAGGGTGCTCTTTGTAAAATAAAATTCAGATATCATTGCCTTGCTTAAAACCATTCAAGGATGTGATTGTACACTTGTGACCATCAGTCCTTCAGAGCTCAAAGTGTGAAGATTTGATCCAAGTGTAAAATCAGTTTTTGTTCCAGCTGAGGGCACACGGTGGGGTCTACCAGAGAGAACGTGGAGCTGAGAGTGTCATGTAATTCAGTGTAACTGGGGCAGAGCTTGCTGTGTCGCTAACATCAAGCCAGGCCAAACGAAGGGTCATGTGCTTCCTGAAACTGCAGTTCCCTTGTCTTGGGAGTGTGGAAGAAAGCTCAGGAGTGGAGCAATAAACAGTGCTACCCAAAGGGCAGCACATTGCTGAGGGATGACCAGAGTTATGGTCTGGTAGTTTGAACCTCTGCAAATTGGGATAGTTTACCCTTACAATCTCCTGTACTCTTGCAATGGATGAAAAAAAGGAAAACCAGTTCTCTTGGACATGAAATGAGGCCTACAGTTTTTTCCTCCTAACATTTCTAAAATACACAGAATACATGAAAATCGCAGACCCCGAGGCAAGGATTTATTTGGGAGGTGGCGGGAGGAGGCATGGCGGGCGGGGTGGGCAGTGAGATGGGGAAGGACAGAGCCACTCAGGGGTGCATTCATGCGCGGTGACTGCGGTGGGGGCCTCTGCAAGAATCGCAGACCCTGAGGCAAGGATTTATTTGGGAGGTGGCGGGAGAGGATGCATGGTGGGCGGGGTGGGCAGTGAGATGGGGAAGGACAGAGCCACTCAGGGGTGCATTCATGCGCGGTGACTGCGGTGGGGGCCTCTGCAAGAAAGCAGAAGGCAACCTGAGAACTGCCTCTCTAAGGGTTGAAGGAAGCAGCAGTATTTTCTCACTAACACCCTTCCTTCACCCTTTGAGAGGTGCCTCGGGGCACTCCTGTGCTCTCTGGGCTGGTACTTTTAGGTTCCTTTGGCAGGCTGAAGAATGTGTTTTTGCCACCAGAAATGTTAGAGACAAACCTCACTTTAACATGTAAACTCCTTTGAGAGGTGCCTCGGGGCACTCCTGTGCTCTCTGGGCTGGTACTTTTAGGTTCCTTTGGCAGGCTGAAGAATGTGTTTTTGCCACCAGAAAAGTTAGAGACAAACCTCACTTTAAAATGTAAACTAATTTACAATTACGATTTTGAATAGTTACGGTACTTATCACTACGAGAATATAAACATTTGTTTTCTTTATATATTTACACACACAATACTGTGTATCTTCATAGAGCTTTTAACCATGATGTGTCACCATGTTGTTTCCCATTGACATCTCTACCATAGACTCACAAATTATTGGAAACCATTGGCTTGAAGACTAGCAATCAACAAGTCAAGTCCCTCATGATCTGTCCCCAGCCTTGTCATACCCCCTATGACCTGTCCCTCACGTGCTTTATGGCCCAACATGACAAAACCCTTACAGTGTTGTTTCATGCTCTTGGGCTTTTTAAACACGCTGGTTCCTCTCCGCGGACCGTTTTTTTTTTCCTGCTTTATTGACTTCATCCTCCAACCCCCAATTTAGTCATCTTTTGTGCAGTCTTCTCTGGCTGTCTACCACCCTGCAGTCATTCCCTGCTTTGCCTCACCACTCCATGTTGAATGCACTTTTTTTTTTTTGCATGTATCTCATTGTTACATGTTACAAGCAATAGTTCTGTAACTACTGATTTATATATGTCTCCTCCTCCATGTTTTATATACATTTCTACCCCCATCATCTACCATGAACTTGACAATGATAGGTACTTAATATTATTTAACTAAATTGAACTATATTTCCTAGATCTTTGTAACAAGCTACATTGCTGCTGAGTTGGATAGATAGATCCATTCAGGCTTATAAAGCCAAGGTCAAAAGAAATAACACAGGCAAGCAAATCCTTTTCTTTTTTTTCTTCTCTATCGTGGTAAAGAGTTGGGATTTTACTCTAAAAGCAAAGGAAAGCCATTGAAGCAGAGAGTCACACGATTCAATTTGCATGTTAACTATATCACTCTGGTATGCTTTCATTTCGATACTAAAGAAAGCATTGTTCATGGGTACTGAACCATTTACACCATACACATTATGCAAAAACAAGTCCACATTATTGAAATCTCCAAGGATGACTAGATAGAGAAATTTAAATGTGGCAAGTCAGACAAAGGTATTAACCTGCCACCTTCATAGTCTCCCATGAGTGAATTTTCTATTGGGAATTCATAACCTTCCCAAATAATATTTCAGCTAAAACAAAGAAGAATGTCTTTTAAGTCTTTGGCAGAAAACTGAATGGCAGTGCACAAGGTAAAACGTATACAACGTTCTAATGATACACGTGTTGGAAGTATTAAAAAATGGGCAGTGTTCTTCTTCCTGTGTGTCATCATCAGGGCCTCTGGCAGGCTCCACCAGATGAGGAGCTAAATAGTGGGGTGATGGCCTGAGCCAGCCTTCCCATCTCCAGGAAGGTGAACTCCACAGTGTTCCTGAAGCCAGATAGTGCCTCTTGATCCTCCATGTCTATTGTCACCTGTCCAACATTGCCCACTCTGTGACCAGCTCTGAGCTCTTGGTCACTAGCAGTTACCTGGGCACATGGCACTGACTGAGATTTCAGAACGAAAACCATTCTTCCGAGAAAACTGAACGTAAGTAAACTTCTAATACATTTACTAATTATTCACAGAGAAATGTGAACCTAATTTCAGGTGCTTTAGTGACATCAGTCAGATGTGCCGCTGTGTGACATTGGCCATGTTTAACTTCTCGGACTCCAGTTTGGTTTTTTATAACATGAGGATAGTAATACCTGCCATACGGGGTTTTTACAGAGTTTAGAGATGGTGTATATGTAATGCTTGGCACATAATAGATGCTAAACTAATGATACCTTTTATTGCTATCATATTTGCCAATTCTGCCTCTCCATGGAGTTAATAATATCTTTCTAATCATGAGCGAATTAGAGTTGCAATCTCTTTTTCTCTCTTTGGTATATTTCTTCTGTCATCCATTTAGTTATTCTTTTTTATTTTTCCCACAAAATAATTCATCCCTTCCCAAGCGAAATGTCAGAATTCAAGTTCCAAGCTTCCTTTGCAGTTAAGGTATATTTGATTAGGATACTGTAAATGGGGCTTCCACGTTTGCTGGGACAGGTGACAGGAGCAGCAGTAGTTGTGCTTTTCTAGTGTTTGCAAGTTTGAGGTTCTGAGGCAGAAGCAGCCCTGGTGAAAGAGCTACCAGTGGTTGCAGTCAAGTTCCTGGTGTTTGTGAAATTTGATGGTGTGATTTGAGGCTTTGCTCCTTAAGCTTAAGAATCCTTCACTTAATATCCTATATCTGCTTTATCTTCCCGAGCAGATTCTGGTATATTCTGGGATTTTTTGTTTCGGTTTGTTTCATTTTGTTTTCAAATAAATGTTTTTATTTGGAATGATTTTAGATTTACGGAGAAGTTGCAAAGCGATTTGCAAAGTTAGGGAACATTCCACAAAATCACCCTCACTTCTTATACCATTTGCAAGCTCAGAGGTCCCCAAGACTACCCTCAGTTTTGATATTCACGAGAAGGAGTCACAGAACTCACTGAAATTACTCTCAGCTACAGTTTATTACACTAAAAGGATACAGATTACAATCAGCCAAAGGAAGAGATGCACGGAGCAGAGTCCGGGAAAGTTCAAAGTATGAACTTTCAGAGCTTCCTACTGCCGTCTTGTGGAGTCTTGAATAGCTTTACCATTCCTGGCGACAATGTATGAAACACACAGGAAGTATTGCCAACCAAGGAAGCCCACCAGAGCCTTGATGTCCAGAGATTTTTATTGGTCACGTGGACCTGGTTGGCGATCTGATTGGCTGACCTCAATCTCTGGCTCCTGCGGAGGCTGAGCTAATATCATATGACCTAAAGCCCCTACACTAAATCCCACTGTGAGACTACCTTTGTGGCTCGAAACCCCCAGGTAAACAAAGACATTTTGATTAGGTAGGATACTCTCCAGACCTCTTTGAGCAAGGTTAAATTCTTTACAACACACACATCTAAATAAAAGTTTAAATATACCTCATATCAGTACTGACATGAAGCCATGCTTTGTAGTAGCTACGTTTAAGCATCTTATATATTCCAGGCTATTTACAAGCATGATTTCTAATTGTTGCAGCAATATTTTAACGTAGTTATTATATTTTATAGATGAAGTAACTGGGAATATTTTATAGAGAAGAAGTATAAACATGCCCAAAGTCACCAAGATAATAAGTGATAGAGTCCTATTTTAGAACCAGACTGACACCAAAGCCTATCTCCTGTATTTCATCACATGGACTCCTACAAGGCTCTGGTTTTACCCTGTGATAGAGGCATTTACCCGGGACTCTGCAAAGTATAGACAAGACCGATGACTATTTCCCTCTCCAATAAACTTTGATTAGACATGCACATTTTGGGGCTCAGTCTGCAAATGTGTATTATCCGCACGCATACGAGCATTTTTTAAAAGAAAAAAAGGAACTGACATGTTAATACAAATAGCATTAGTATATTGCAAAGTTCCTACTCTTGTAATTTTTGCTATCGTTTTTCTTAAGCTTATTTGAATCTCATTCCTTTCTCCCTTCACAAACTTTAGTTAAGAACTTGCTGTTAGTATTTAAAATGTTCCATGTTCATCCCTTGTCAATAATTAAATTCGATTTTCCACCTCCTTTGAAAAGACCATCAGCTTTCCAATGTGCTTGTTTGGGATCTGTGTAAGTTCAGAGCTCATTTTTAATTCTCATTTTGTTTTAGAGAAAAGGAAAGTTTGGCCCCTTCAGCACCTCACCCTGCCTCAGAGGCCAGAAGTGCAATCCAAGCCCTTCACTCAAAGGTGTAGCAGACCACGTGATGCCGCCAAGGCCAATGCTGCTGGGAGGACAGAGCTCCGGGAATGGTGCTCTCAGTGTTAGGTGGGTAATTGTAAGCGCTGAGCATCCGGCACTGCAGGGAGCTGGTAATGGGATGAAACTGATACCAGGTCAGACAACAAGAACTCTATGTCCTCAACAATTAAATTAGATTTAAATAAACCTAAGTCAGGAAGGCTGACAGAGAAAAATCTACATGCACAGATTTCTAAGGAGACAGCAATTAAATTAACTCCCACCCGCCGCATTTGAAAATGAGAAAACAGGAGCATGATGATGTTAGGCAGCAGTATTAATAACAGCAGCAACAGCAGCTACTACTTATTAAGAGGTTCCTGGGTGGCAGGTGCTATATGAAACGCAGCACGTTATATCATTTACTCCTCACGTTAACCCTGAGATAGAAACGATTATAGCCTTTCTCTGTAAACTGAGGAGTGGAGATTTATAGAGATTAAGTAACTTGCCCAAATTACACAATTGCTAAATGATAGAAACAGGATTTGAATCAAGGAAGTCTACACTGAAACCCATGCCTTTAATCACTAGGTCCTATTTCTGATTAGGAACCCATAGCCAATAAAGGAACCATAAGAAGAATCCATCTTTCCACTGTTACAACTTGATGCCTTTAGATCTCAGTGTTGACTGCCTTAATATCACACTAGGAACAGCTATGTTGTCAGGAAATAGAAAGAAAGAGTTGGGACAATTAGTAACCTCCATGGAAGCCTTAGGAGGGACCAGTGGAGAGAACGTATATTTTCCTGGCTCTTCAGTCAAACCTTCCATTTCCCACCATTCGTCTTCTGCCAATCTTGTGCCCCCAGGAATACCAAAATACAACAGACATTGAAGTTTCTAGACTGATTTTCCTCCTCTGTCTTCCCCTTCCTCTCTGCCCTTCAGAACCTCAGGTTGATTCTGGTTTAGGTTCAGCAGGTGTAACAGAGATTGGGAGTGAAAAGTGATGTTAATGAGAAAACAATATACCAATAAATGTATCTTTCTGTACAGCCCTATCTCCAAGCTCCTGAAGGGTAGGTGAGAGAGAAGTATAGCCCCAGGCCAAAAAAGTGACAGGTTTACTCTGAAGAAATTGAATGCATCATCTGGGAAGATGAAAAGTTTTATAGTTTGTGTTGATATGCCATAGGAGAGCCATGTTCATTATAGCATTTGGGGACCTCAAGCTTAACAATGGCCTCCCCACACAAGAGCAGTTATATTAATCACAGACACTGTGGCATCATAACGAGTACAGTTTATGAAAATGATTTAACAGTGATGAAGCATACACACCAAATAAAGCAGCAGCTAAGTATATAAAGCAACCACTATTAAATCCGCAAGGATAAGGTGATTGAGGCACAACAATAGTGAGAAAATTTAATGTATATATATTTGAGAATAAGACAAATCTACTGGACAAAAATAAGCAGGGATGTAGAAAAATCTTCAAGTTTTATTTAGCAGATAAGCATAGAATTTTTAATCCTATAAATAGAGCATAAATTTTTTTTCTTTACAACAAACTTTTCATTTGACCATAAAGAAAACCTTAATACTTTTTTCCCATAAAACTGAGATTTCTGCAGGCTACATACTCCAATCCTTATATGATGAAGTTAGAAATTAAAAACGGATAAACAACAAAACTTAATTGCTTAAAATTAAAGAAAAGAGGACATTAAAACTGAACTTACAACATATAAAGCAATGAAAAGGAGAACACTTCATACTAAATCAATGGGCCCTAGCTAAAGTGGTTCAGAGAAAATTATGTATATCATTTTCAAGACTAAGACCCCTGCTTCTGTATTTATACTTGGTAGTTCACCTGTTGAATTCCCAGAGCAAGACCAAGCTATTTCCTACTGGAACTATAGCATGCATGTGTCCATAGAAAAGTCAGGTGAAACATTCATCATCACCCCTAATGCTACTGCAGGGACCCCAAAAGAACTTCACTCCTGCCTGAATTTCCGGAAAACTTTTTCCAGACTTCAAGGGGTTTTAAAGCTGTATTTCCACACAGAGACCCAGAGCTTCTGAGGAGCTTTGGGGCAGTGTGAGATCAATGTCAAATAAAGGGCAAGGGTAGAGAAGGAAATAAAGCCTCAGAAGAAATGTAGTGAGCTGAAAGCAAGAGGATGCGACTCTGGGAGCATCTCTGCAAGTAAAAGAGTCCTGGCAGGGAGTCACAAGGGAAGGTATGTCAAAATCCAGGAGGCCACGAGAGACAGAGAATGTTAGTCACTGTTTCCAGGCTGCACTTACTTTTCTCAAGAATGACCCAGGACTTACGCCTGCCAAGAACGCCAAATAGGAATGTCTCACTGTAAATCTTGTAGCTTTTGGAAGGTGAATGGGAGTGAAAAAGAAAGCTGACTGGAGGGGAGAAGCCCATGGAAAAGAATAACTGAGGAAGACACCACCTTTCTAAGTACGGGGATTGGATAAACTATTTAAAGGCTCCCAGACGTAGCCTAGGGTTAGCCATTGCTATGTCATGATGGTGTCCCCTTGGGAGGGACTCTTTACTATAATAACTATAATAACAAGGGAGAAAAAGGGCTAGTAATGTAAATAGATGAGGACTGCTTCCTTAAGAAAAAAGGTACACCTTTTGTGTCATCAAAATATACCTTAAAATAATGAGACCCCATTTACCAAAAGTGTCGTAAGTCCTTGGATTGTAGCTGAAAGCCCTCTTCTGGTAGGCTACAGTTTTACTTTAAAAGGCAGTGGTGCTACCTCCTGAAACAGTTCTCAAAAAACTCAAACTCTTTGGTGAAGTCTGGAATACTTCTGAGATCCTTTCATGATAGTTTTACCACAATAATGAAGAATAATCTGACTGTCGTACAAGGATGACCTGTGAAATTTTTCATTTCTGGTCAGGAATTTTCTAGACATAAGATTTTTAAAATTAAAGTTCTAATTTTTTTTGAGATAATTGTAGATCCACATGCAGTTGTAAGAAATAATAGAGAGAGATCCCATGTACCTTTACCCTGTTTCCCCCAATTGTAACATTTTGCAAAACTGTAGAACAGTATCACAACTAGGATAATGACACTGATACAGTCAAGATATGTAAGCAGCTTTTGGCAGGAAAGAGTTCTTTGCAGGAAAGAGCTCTCTACAAGAGGCCCCTTTTGTCTTGTCACTAATCTTAAACCAGTTACACTCGTGCCCTACTCATCTCCGGCCCTAAGCGCACCTTTCAAATCTTTTGATCACACAATACCTTGCCTAATTTGTTGGTTCTTTCCATAGATCAAAGAAGTAGAAATGAAGAATAAATAATTAACAGACCACCAGATCTCTTCCCTAGCTTCCCCTTCAGTAATCTCCTGAACAAACTGTGTGAACAGATAGCATGTAAAGAAAAATCACAGGAAGTCGACAAGCATGCACAAAAGGCTGTACGCGGTAAGCGGGGAACGGCGACGACTCCGACCCCCATCTCAATGATTAACTGAGATTATTTCCCCTTTTCCCTTTAAAAACTTTCATGGCTGAGCAGAATCTTCAGAGGTGGTTTTTGGGGGACACTGAGTCCACCATCGCCCCAGATGGCCGGCATTCTGATTAAAGGCAACTTTCCTTTCTACCAACGTTGCCTCTCTTGAGTATTAATTTCAGAGTGGTGAGCAGCTGGTCCTGATTCAGTAACAGATACAGAACAATCCCATCACCAAAAGGGTCTCTCATGTTGCCTGGTTGTAGTCACATCCACTTTTCTCTCGACTCACCTTCTCCTTAACCCCTGGAAACCACTAAACTGTTGCCATTTAAAAAATGTTATATAAATGAAATCATACAATAGTTGACCTTTTAGGATTGGCTTTTCCACTCCGCAGAACTCTCTGTAAATTCATCCAGATTGTTGTGTGTATCGATAATTTGTACCTTTTTATTGCTGAGTATTATTCCATGGTATGGATGTATCTCATTTGTTTAACTAGTCACCCACTGTAGGACATATGGGTAGTTTCCAGTTAGGAATAAAATAAAGATGCCATAAACATTTATGTACAGATTTTTGTTGGAACACAAGTTTTTGTTTCTCTGGGATTAATGCCCAGGAGTGCAAATGCTGGATTGTATGATAGTGGCATGTTCAAGTTTTAGAAATGCTGAAATGTTTTCCAGGCTGGCTTTGCAAATTTACATTCCCAACAGCAGTGTATAGGTGCTTCTTTTTTCGCATTCTCACCAGCATTTCGAGTTATCACTGTTTTTTATTTTAGCCTTTATGATAGTCATATGTCCTTGTGGCTATAATTTGCATTTCCCTGATGGCTAATAATGGTGAACATCTTTTCATGTTCTTATTTGGCATCTGTATATCCTTTCAGTAAAATCTACTCCTATCTTTTGCTTGTTATCTAATTAGATTGTTTTAGTTTATTTTTGAGTTTGAGAGTTCTTTATATAGTTATCGACAGATACATGATTTGTGAATATTTTCTCTCATTCTGTAGCTTGCCTTTTTATTGCCTTCACAGGTTATTTCATAAAGCAAAAGTGCTTAATTTAGATGAAGTCTAACTTATCCATTTTTCATTTTATGGACTGTGTTTTTGGTGTGAAGAATAACAACCCGTTGCCTAGCCCTATAGCCCAAAGATTTTCTCCTATTTTTTAACTAAATATTTTACAGCTTTACATTTTACATTTGAGTCCATGATCCATTTTGAGTTAATTTTTATATAAGATGTGGGACTTATGTTAAGGCACATTTTTTTTCCACTTACGGATGTCCAGTTGTTCCAGCACTATGTATTGGAAAAGCTATGCCTCTTGCATTGAATTGCTTTTGTTTTTGAGTGTATCTCTTCATATAACTTTTTTAGTAGTGGCTTTAGGTATTATATATACAGAACTTATCACAGTCTACTACTGCCATCATGGTACCTATTAGAGTGAAATATAGAAAACTTACTTCCTTTTAAGTTCTTTTTGCCATCCTCCATTTTAATGTAATTGTCTTAAATATTTCCTTTACACACATTTAAAACCACATCAGAGAGTAGTATACTTTTTGCTTCCACCATCAAATATAATTTAGAAAACTCAAGAGGAGAAGGAAACCCACTGTACCTATGTATGTGACCATGATCTTTCTTCCTTCCTGATGTGAAAAGATCCCTTCTGGCATTCTCCTTAGAGAATTAGCTCTAACTACTCCTCACTGTGACTCTGCTGGTATGAATGGGTGGGACCCCAGTTTTTTATGTGGTGTTCAGCTGAAGTAGGGTGGTGATTCTCTGAAGGTTTTCTGTCTTAATGGCTTTTCCTTTGTTGTCTCTTTGGCTCTAGAGAGAGCAGACTTTTGTTGGAGTTTTTTGTCTGTGACCATTGGCATTTCTGGGTTTCTGGCTTCTTCCAGCTCCCAGTTTGGAATATATGAAAACCCAGGGAACTCTCATCACCATGTGTTCCTTGAGTCCCATATTCCCTAGTGGTCTGTTCCCTTTTCTCCAGCTCTCAGAGTTTTCTTACGTTTGTTTTAGATATAGTTTCTGGGTTTTTTTTGTTGTACCGATGGGGACTAATATGGACAAGTATATCAACTTCATTTTTCTGGAAGTGAAAAAGGCTTGAGTTTTGAAGTTAATAATTTTATCTCAGCCACTGAAAGTAATTCAGTTGCTCTTTGGTTAGAGAGATACATCTAAAAATCCTTCCAAATCCTCCCATTGATTTTAAAAGGTTTGCTTGCCTTAGTTTAGAACCCAAAATTAACCTAGATTTGAAAACAGAAAAGGCAAGCCTAAGTCATGCTTTCCAGAAAGCTTCACATTCCTTCTTTCTTTCCTCCCTTCATCCTTCCCCCCTCCCTCCCTCCCTTCTTCGTTGCTACACATGGGCTTTCTCTACTTTTGGCGAGTGGGGGCTACTCTTCGTTGTGGTGCATGGGCTTCTCATTGAGGTGGCTTCTCTTTTTATGGAGCACGGGCTCTAGCCAC
Organism: Physeter macrocephalus; assembly: GCF_002837175.3. NCBI lineage: Eukaryota > Metazoa > Chordata > Mammalia > Artiodactyla > Physeteridae > Physeter > Physeter macrocephalus. The sequence continues at coordinate 62,118,127 of NC_041218.1, forward strand.
ACAGGCTTTAGTAGTTGTGGCACATGAGCTCAGTAGTTGTGGATCGCGGGCTCCAGAGTGGAGGCTCAGTAGTTGTGGCACACAGGCTTAGTTGTTCTGCAGTATGTGGGATCTTCCCGGACCAGAGCTCGAACTCATGTCCCCTGAATTGGCGGATTCTTAACCACTGCGCCACCAGGGAAGTCCCAACATTTGTTCTTTAAACTGAAAGCTCCTTAAAGGCAAGGGCTACTTTTCTATTTTCTTGGTTATTCCAAGCTTTTCTCTTTCCACAACGGGATTAAAAAAGGTCTAAGGACAAGAAGACAAGGATTCAAGGTAGGAGTTTAATAACAATAGTGTGTCTAAGACTAAATACCAAGTAATGGGGTAGAGAAATTTCACAAAGCATCACATAATATCTCTAATTTTCCCTAAATCCTATAAACTGAGTAGCGATCTCCTTTTATATATGAGGAATTTAAGATTCTGAGAGATTAAATGATTTCTATAAGAAAACATGGCTTGGGAGTGGTATGGCCATAAATTGACCCCAGTATCCAAAGTTGATGGTTTTTCCTTTACATCCTAAAAGCCTGAACTATGAAAGGGAAAGAGAGTGACTGAACACAAGGGAACTTCTGGAAGCAGGAAAGGCAGAATTTTTTTTTTTACTGCCTTGATTTGTTGTGTAATGAAAGAGGAAAAACTGAACAAGACTTTGAGGTTCACTGCAAAAAACAGTGACTATCTTCAGTTATTAAGTAGAAAAAGATTCAATAACAGTTATCAATGCTGAGAAAATCACAGGACAGCCAGAAGAGTGGAATCTAGCCTAGCTCTCCAGAAATCATTCCCAGATCCCACATCTGACCTACTAGGGGATTTACTACTGCAGAGGTCATCCCTGGAATTATTGAGTTCAAAGACACACCACCATAATAGGCTAGGTTACTGCTAACAATGCTGCCTCAACTGTGGTTGGGCACCAGAATCCAGAGCCCAACTGCTGCAACCACCAGAATTACTTGTTAATTACCCAAGAAATTGGAGAATGGATGTGGATATAAGGCTGCAGAAACTCATGTCTTTGTAATTTTGATTTGAAAAATAATATAGCCAAAAAGTCAGTCCTCCCAATCTTGGATGTGTACTTCCAATTGGCAGAACATAATCAGTATTCTGAGCAATGGCTGAAAAGGAATCTGAAAAATGTCTTTTCTTTTCCCACCTTTGTAGCTAAATTAAAAAACAAAAGAGCATCTGACAAGAGTGCCCACTCTCATCACTTTTATTCAACAGTCTTAAAAGTCCTAGCCATAGCAATCAGAGAAGAAAAAGAAATAAAAGGAGTCCAAATTGGAAAGGAAGAATTAAAACTGTCACTGTTTGCAGATGACATGATACTATACCTAGATAATCCTAAAGACACCACCGGAAAACTACTAGAGCTCATCAATGAATCTGATAAAGTTGCAGGATAAAAAATTAGTATACAGAAATCTGTTGCATTTCTATACACTAACAACAAACTATCAGAAAGAGAAATTAAAGAAACAATCCCATTTACCATCACTTCGAAAATAATAAAATACCTAAAAATAAGCCTACCTAAGGAGGCAAAAGACCTGTACTCAGGAAACTATAAGACACTGATGAAAGAAATTGAAGACAACACAAACAGATGGAAAGATATACCATGTTCTTGTATTGGAAAAATCAATATTGTAAAAATGACCATAATACCCAAGGCAATCTATAGATCCAAAACAATCTCTATCAAAATACCAATGGTATTTTTCACAGAAATAGAACAAATAATTTAAAAATTTTATGGAAACACAAAAGACCCTGAATAGCCAAAATAATCTTGAGAAAGAAGAATGGAACTGGAGGAATCAGGCTCACTGAGTTCAGACTATACTACAAAGCTACATTAATCTAAATAGTATGGTACTGGCACAAAAAACAGACACATAGATCAATGGAGGAGAATAGAGAGCCCAGAAATAAACCACACAATTATGGTCAATTAATCTATGACAAAGGAGGCAAGAATATACAATGGAGAAAAGCCAGTCTCTTTAATAAGTGGTGCTGGAAAAACTGGACAGCTACATGTAAAAGAATGAAATTAGAACACTCTCTAACACCACATACAAAAATAAACCCAAAATGTATTAAAGACCTAAATATAAAACCAGATACTATAAAACTTCTGGAGGTAAACATATGCAGAACACTCTTTGACATAGATCATAGCAATATATTTTTGGCTCTGTCTACTAAAGCAAAGGATATAAAAGCAAAAATAAACAAATGTGACCTAATTAAATTTAAAAGCTTTTGCACAGCAAAGGAAAACCACTGATGAAACAAAAAGACAACCTACTGTATAGGAGAAAATATTTGCAAATGATATGACCAATAATGGATTAATATCTAACATATATAAACAACTCATACAACTCAATATCAAACAAACAAAAATGTGATTAAAAATGTGCAGAAGAACTGAATAGACGTTTTTCCAAAGAGGAAATGCAGATGGCCAACAGGCACATGTAAAGATACTCAACATCACTAATCATAAGGGATATGCAAAGCAAAACCACAATGAGATACCACCTTACACCTGGCAGAATGGTTATCATCAAAAAGAACACAAATAACAAATGTTGGCAAGGATGTGGAGAAAAGGGAATGCTTGTATACTGTTGGTGGAAATGTAAATTGGTACAGCCTCTGTGGAAAACATTGTGGAGGTTTCTCAAAAAACTAAAAATAGAACGACCTTATGACCCAGCAATTCCACTCCTGGGTATATATCTGAAAAATAACAAACACTAAATCAAAAAGATACATGTACCCCAATGTTCATAGCAGTATTATTTACAACTGTTAAGATATGGAAGCAATGTGTCTGTCAGCAGGTGAATGGATAAAGAAGAAGTGATATATATGTATATATAAATGGAATACTACACAGCCATAAAAAAGAATGAAATTTTACCATTTGCAACAAAATGGATGGACTTGGAGGGCATTATGCTATGTGAAATAAGTCAGAAAAAGACAAATACTGTATGATATCACTTATATGTGGAATCTAAAAAATCAACAAACTAGTGAATATAACAAAAAAGAAGCAGACTCACTGATATAGAGAACAAACTAGTGGTTACCAGTGGGGAGAGAGAATTGGGGAGGGGCAAAATAGAGTAGGGGAGTAAGAGGTACACACTATTAGGTATAAAATAAGCTACAAGGATATATTGTAGAACACAGTGAATATAGCCAATATTTTATAATAACAATAAATGGAGTATAATCTTTAAAAATTGTGTATCACTATATTGTACACATGTAACAAACAGTATTGTATAGCAACTATACTTCAATAAAAAAAAAATAAAATTGAGAAAAAAATAGTCAACAGCAAAGGCACAGATATTTGTTAAAAATTACTTAAATTTCTTTTACTATCAATACATGTAACATTTTAGCCTCTATTAGTGGGAAAAAAAAGAAACAAAAAAGGACATTATAAAGTGATAAAAATATAGTACAGGAGATTTTGCTCAAGACCATATGTGAACATAATAATATAGCTCAAATATATAAAGCAACAATGAATGGATTTATGGGGAGAATAAAATAAATAACCATTTTTGGTTATAGGCTTTATACAGCCTTGTTAGAAAATGATAGAAGAGTAAATCATATGAAAAAGTTGAAAAAATTTGAATTTCCTGCTAATTTGCCACGAAATACTTAACTTTACATTTATATTACAAGATTCAAAATACACATCAAGAGCAAACTGGTTGAATATCACCAATTCAAATATTATCTTAAGAGCTGTCAGTCACTGAAATGTCTTAAAATCTTATACTCCTATATATATTAAAAAAAATCTTGAAAGAAGTCACAAATTTGATAACAATTTAAAAAATTTATGACTTACCAAGAATGAGATGTGAAACAAAGAAAAAAATTTCTAAACTCTAATATTGATAAAAAGCATATTTCAATCTACTATGAAAAGGGAAAGACTCAATTAGCATTATATTATTCTATAAAAATATAAAATTGTTTTCATATGAATATGTGATCAATGAATGTGCAGTCAAAATGTAGGAAAAAGTATTACAGAGGTGTGTTGTGCAGTTAATAACTGGATTTTTTGATGTCTTTGATATTGTAAAGTTTAAAAAAATACATAATTTATTTTTATTTTGTTCTCATTCTAAATAAATTCATTTCGTGCTTAACTCTGTATGTGTAATTTTATATCCTTCTTCTAAAAGAAGTTTCCCTAAGTTAAGCATATGCTTTGGGCCCCACAAAGCCTGAATCTGCTCCTTTCTCCCAAATAGTACATCAGTCTTAAATGAATAAAGTTTCTAAAACCCTACTGAAATACATTGATGATCTGAATAAATAAAGAGCTGTCATATTAATGTATGGTCAACTTAATATTGTTTCCAAATGAATTCTCTCGAAATTAATCTGTACATTTGAAGCAACTGATTCCTTAAAAAACTAAAAATAGAGCTACCATGTGATCCAGCAATCCCACTCCTGGGCATACATCCAGAGAAAACCATAATTCGAAAACATACATGTACCCAAATGTTCATTGCAGCACTATTTACAATAGCCAGGACATGGAAGCAACTTAAATGCCCATTGACAGAGGGATGGGTAAAGATGTGGTACATATATACAATGGAATATTACTCAACCATAAAAAAGAATGAAATAATGCCATTTGCAGCAACATGGATGGACCTAGAGACTGTCATACTGAGTGAAGTCAGACAGAGAAAGACAAATATCACATGATATCACTTATATGTGGAATCTAAAAAAAATGGTACAAATGAACCTATTTAGAAAACAGAAATGGAACTACAGATGTAGAAAACAAACTTATGGTTACCAAGAGGGAAAGGTGGGGGGAGGGATAAATTGGGAGACTGGGATTGACATATACATACTACTATATATAAAATAGATAACTAATAAGAACCTACTGTATAGCACAGGGAACTCTATTCAATACTCTGTAATGACCTATATGGGAATAGAATCTAAAAAAAAGTGGATGTATGTATATTTATAACTGATTCAGTTTGCTGTACAGCAGAAACTAACACAAATTATAAATCAATTATCCTCCAATAAAAATTAATTTAAAAAAGCAATTGAAACACAAATATTGTGGATTTTTTCTTTTTGAACTTGACAGATTGATTCTGAACTTGACATTTGTATCAGTCAAGATTTAGTCAGAAATCAAAAACCACACCAGTTATTAGTGGAGATAGTTTAATATATATAAAATTGCAAGCAGGTATTACAGAACTGAGAGGCAAAAAGAGAGCAGTGAGGTTCTCTAGGGCTGGAGAAACAAAGGGACGGTGCTAGAAGTTTGGAAGAGGGTCTTGTGGACATGGGACTCAGACATCAGTGAAGGCGTGGCTACTCAGATGAATTGGGAGATTGGAATTGATATATATATATACACTATTGATACTATGTATAAAATAGATAACTAATGAGAACTTACTGTATAGCACAGGGAACTCTACTCAATACTCTGTGGTGACCTAAATGAGAAGGAAATCCAAAAAAGAGGGGATATATGTATACGTATAGCTGATTCGCTTTGCTGTATGGTATAAACGAACACAATATTGTAAAGCAACTTTACTCCAATTAAAAAAAAAAAAAAAAAAGAGCTCTGACAAGGGCATCCCAGCCAGGTGATTCCAGCAAACCTGAGGCAATGTGATGAGGCTGATTTCTGGAGACTGGAGTCAGTTGCTGCTGTTGGGGTGACTAAGTTAGGCTGGGGCAACGCTGACATCAACCAAAAGCAGACAGCAAGGAACACAGCCCTTGTCTTCCTCCAGTTATCCTTTAGTGTCCCCTAGTGACAGGGCCTAACAGGTAGCCACTCAGAAAAGGAGAAACGTGACTTGTAGACCCTAGCTCCAGCATCACAAAGAGAGTTGTAAAAGGTAGGCTAGAAGCTGAAAGATATAGCTTAATAACAAGCATGGTATAGAAGAACACAGGTCTATCAACAGCTAGGATAATTTTGAAAATGAAGAGTAAAGGTGAGGGACTTGCCCTCTCTTATTTTAGAACATAATTTTAAAAAGTTGTACAAAGAGTTTGGCACTAACATGAGAATAGAAAAGTAAACCAAAGGGACAGAATAGATTGCCCAGAGATAACAGTTATAAGTGGTCAATCTTCATATTATGATAGAGGTGGCCTCATAAATCAATCAGAAATGATTTTTAAAACTTCCATTGCACTGGAAAGAAACAGATTGTTTTATTGGTTTATAGAAAATAATATACCAAGTAAAATCCAGGTGTTTTAAAAGCCTAAATATGAAAGGTAAGATTATAAATCTTATGGAAGAAAATACAGGGGAATATCTTTGTGACATATGTATGAGAAAGGATTGCTTAAACCAGACCTCAAAGCACAAACCATATGGCTGAAACTTGGATTTCTGTTATGTGAGGTCACCATAGACATAACTAGGAAATGAGAGGGAGAAGATATTTACAATATCTAAAAATGGCAAGAAATAAACATGATTCTACTACATATAAGGAACTCCAATGAATCAAGGCAAAAAAAAGAAAACCCCAATTAAAAATGGGAAAAATATATGAATAGGGAAAACTGAAGTGGAAAAATATATTTGTGATGTCATTTAAAACGTATGTGAAGGGAAACAGGAACGTATTTTATAAGCTATTGCACTGTCCTACAATAAGGAAAAAAAAAATGATGTCTCCTGACTTTCAGCAATTCTTTCAGGCTTAAAATTTAAAGATTACATTGCAGGTAATTAAATGTAGTGGGGAAGTTTTGACATGATTTATTACCTTTTTGCATTAAATAAAGCAAAAACATAGTTAAATTTCTCTTAAATTTACTCAGCACCTTGCTTAGTTGGCTTAATCAACTCAAAGCTCTGTTAACTTTAGTTTCCTTACCCAGTCACAATAAGGCCTTTCAAGGCACACCATCTATTCAAAGCTTCTGTAGGTCCCAAGTACTTTACTTTGGTTATTCCTTTTTAATAATATTTTAATTACACATTTTGTCCTAAGAAAAGATGTGTGTGTGTGTGTGTGTGTGTGACAGAGTGAGAGAGATTGAGATAGAGAGGGAGAGAGAGAGAGACTTCCTATCCATCAGATTGACCACAGGTATAAAATTGGATAATACGGAGTACTGGGGATCATGTGGAGAAACAGGACTCTTCGTGCATTGCTGGTGGACAATTAAACTGGTGCAGCCTTTCTAGAGGATGGTGAAGCTGAATATGTATTGACCTTTTGACTCCCCAGCAGTCCCACTCCAGTGTATATCCATCACAGGGATGAACAGGGATATTCATCACAGCACTGCTGGGAGCGGGAGGCAAGCTAGTTGTCCATCACCAGGGGATGGTTTAGTGTGTTCTGGAGGAGCCAAGCAGGCAAGCCCTGCATTAGTAAGAAGAAACAGACCAGATGAACACTGAGGGGCAAACAATACTGTATTACAAACAGTATTAAATTAAATAAGAAAGAAGATGATCTCTATGGTGCAAATCATTCATGTAGATCAAGAGAAAACAAGCTCTATAGCACAAAAGAAAAATCCCTATTCTATATTTATGTAAGATTCAACTACCCACAATTAACAGGGATATGTAGCTATCTGTCTCTATATTTCTACATAAAATCATATCAATTTCACACATACATATATTTCCAAAAACACATATAACCATATGGGAGCCAAAATCAAGGTGGGAGGAGGAAATGGGAGTGGGCATAGAGTGTAATGGGGAAAAATAATAAAACAAGAAACAGATCCAAGTTGAAAAGTGTGCCCCCAACAGCGACAAGTATGATAACACAAATCCCTCTGCTTGAGGAGAGAGAGAGGTAGGGGAAGGAGGGGGGACGAAGAGGGGAGGAGGGGGAGGGAGAAGAGGAGAAGAAGAGCTACTCTCCTGCTCAAATAGACCTGGAGTCTGTCATACAGAGTGAAGTAAGTCAGAAGGAGAAAAACAAATACCGTATGCTAACACATATATATGGAATCTAAGAAAAAAAAATGTCATGAAGAGATTAGTGGTAGGACAGGAATAAAACACAGACCTACTAGAGCATGGACTTGAGGACATGGGGAGGGGGAACACACTATTGTAAAACAGTTATACTCCAATAAAGATGTTAAAAAAAAAAAAAAAAAAAGCTTCAGCTCCAAAGCATGAAATGAGTAAAGCCTGTTCTTTTTGGTCAAGTGTTAAACGTCTTCCGCTATCTGTTCCAACATTAATTTTCTATCCTTCAGCCCTACAGTTCGCTCACCTCGCTAAAGCGGGCTGCTCATACCCTCTGAGTGTTCCTGGCCTTTCTTTTTTTTAAGATTTTTTTTTTGATGTGGACCATTTTAAAAGTCTTTATTGAATTTGTTACAATATTGCTTCTGTTTTATGTTTTGGTTTTTGGTCATGAGGCATGTGGGATCTTAGCTCCCCGACCAGGGATCGAACCCACACCCCCTGAACTGGAAGGCGAACTCTCAACCACTGGACCACCAGGGAAGTCCCACCGGCCTTTCTTAGATAGCACTACCCACAGTAGCTGCCATGTGTTGAGTAACTATTCTTGGACTAGGAGCTTTAACGTTCAGAGCTCACTGATTCCCCAAACATTGCAGTGGGGGAGGCATTGCTGCCCCAGCTCTAAAGATTCTAAGGTAAATGTAGGCTCTGAGAGCCTGGATGCAGAGCCAGGGAGTTTGCACTCTTCCTGGCAACTGGAACCCCTTATTGTCCCTTCACCTTCTACACTCACACCCTGTGCCTTTCCACACGTCACAATCACATCTATCCTTCAAAGACTTCTCAAGTGCCAACTCTGCTGTGAAGCTTCTCCTGGTGACTCCAAGCTGATAAATGTGTTTTCTTCCTTTATGAATCCTCATATTATTTATTATATAAATTTACCATGACCCTTGCCACACTTTACCTAATAATCATTTTTCATGGACTTGCCTTATTTTGGCTTTTAGATTGTAAACTCTCAAGGACAGAAGCTTAATCTCGTTCATTTTTCTTTTGAGGTCTTAAATATTTTGGTGGGGAGAGGAGGTGCAAAAATTAAGTGAAGAGTGCTTTGGAATTTGGACATATGTCAACAGAGGCATTCAGTCTCAGAGCCTTTGAAAGCAGGGGCATGATCTCCCAGACAGGAAACTCTGAGAAGCTGGGTAGGCATTTAGGAGCCATCTGTGGCTACAGTTTCAGGCATCCCAGGAAGAATCTCCACGACCCAGTCAGTCATCTGATGCTGGATATTTTACTAATAACCTTATGTCCCCATATTAGAACTCAGATTCAAAATCCCATCACCACTGGCAGAGAGAAAACAAGGCATTATTGCTGAGATGACAGTGATTGATATCAGATCTTCCAGAAAGTCAGGTTTTGAAAACGGTGCATGTGTTTGTGGGTGTGGGTGTACTAGGGTGAAATGGGGCAAACTGTGGAGGGGAGAGAGAATAGAAAAAGGGATGTAGGGTTCCTGTAGGTCAAAGCGGACGTACTTCACTATCTCACAGAGGAGGGTTGAGGTTTGGGCGAGCAAAGTAGAGCCTTCTGTTGAAGGAGAGCCATAGGCTTAGATGCGAAATTCGGAGGCCCACTCCTCTCTTTAAAAAGTTTGATTAATTGTGGAGATTTAGAGGGATCAGGAAATACCACTCCGGAGTTCAGAACCCTCTGATAAGTGGACAAATAAAAATACGGTAAAAGTTGAAATTATTTGTTTTGTTATTGATATAAGGTGAATTGAAGAATGTGGCTTAGATCTAACATCTTCTGTCCCTGAGTCAGACACACGTCCTAACCTCCCTCCCAGTCGCTGGCACATGTAGACATTGGTAGGCTTCCCTCAGAGGGGCAGAGCCCATCCTTCTGAGTGTACCATCTGATGATGAAAATTACGAAGGCAGGCTGGCTTTCAAAGACAAGGAGGAAGCTGCTGGGCCACACGTACCCATTCATTCTTCAAAATTGACCAATCAGATAAATTACTCCTCCTTACCTATGACAGGGGAAGCCGTGAAGAGAGCCTGGGGAAATTCCTCCACGTGGACTCATGAGAGGAGAGGAAAGGGAGATATCTACCCCAAACCCACACACAATTAATATCAACAGTTAAACCCACTCTCCTCCATTCCTTCTCCTCTTCTACATTCTACCACATTTCTTCAACGTGCTGCGGTTGTGACCTGACCAGCTGAGGGTATGACATGTTGTTATAGAGATAAGACAAGATATTTGCCCCTAAGGAATTTATGATTTTTAACAGAGATAAAATTGAAAACTACAGATAGAACAAACAGAGCTATTTTTCAGAACCTTGATGAACAATTATGCTAGTCATCAATTGATTGCCTCTCAGCTCTAATTTCACCCTTACTTTCTGCTCTGTAACAATGGGCCCTGAAAATATTTCTCTCTTGCCAGTGGGCAAGAGATCAAGCTTTGTTGGAAGAGAATCCCAGAGGGACACTGGGGGAGAAAGGAATTTTTTCTTCCTGACAGCTGTGTGTTCCTCGGGGCAGGTTCTGTAGAGGGTACGTTCCTGCACCTTCAGGCCCTCACAGCAGCCAGGGGTTAGTAGCACATGGGATTTCCCTGTGGGTACCTCCCCTCCAAGCACAGTGCTACCAGCCTGGCAAGCCCCTGTGAATGGCTTTCTCCACAGCCACCAGCGAACACAGCCTCAGGGGACTTCTCTTCCATCCCGGGCTGTGCTCTGTCCAATGCGGTCTGGATCCCTGGTGAAGCCCTCTTCCAGATCTGTCCCTTCCTTGGATTCTGTATCCCAGCCCCACAGGCAGTTGTTGCTTCTGTAACTGCTCTCTTTACTCTCTATTAGTCAATCCTCTGTTTCTTCAAGCTCCTCTTACAGTTAATAATTCTCTATATTTGATTTTATTTGAAAGTTACCTATTCAAATTACTCTGTGGTTTCTGTGTCCAGATTGGACCCTGACTGATATGACTATGAAACAGTCATTTTAACACTATGCTCCAGAGCATGATAATTATGAAGAAAAACATCACCTTTTAATATTTTACAAGCAGGTCATTTTTTTCCCCACAATTGTTTCTGAACTCTGAGAAAGATAATTCAAAGCAGTCTTTTCCATATGTATTATGTGTTAAGCCATTTAAAGGGACAAAAAATGAAGCATTTTTCTAAACTCTCAAAAGGTTTTGAGTATGAGATGGAAATATGCTTTGATAGTGTCATTGATTTTCAAATGCTGCAGTAAAAGAGTTTCTGAAAGATGCTAAATCCATGTCATTAAAACCAGTGACAGGGATTCAGTTTTAATCTGCTTGAAAAATTGCCTGATTAGGTAAAAATGGCTTATCTCAAATGCTTGCCCTCACCTTGAGAACCTTTGTCTATTTGGGGCTAAAACACCTACACAGAAGAAGGGTTTGGCCCTGATGGTACCTGCGACTCTCCAGAACATCCAAATGTTATCCAGATAAACAGTGTGAGATATGCCTGAGTGACTTCCCTGGCAGCTGGCAGTCTCTGAAATTCAGTTCCGTTCTCAGTAAATTGGATTCAAAGAAAGCTTAGAATGATCAGGTATGATTTTCTGGATTTCATGGATATGCTCTCAAACACTGTTATAGATTCCAAGAAAGGACACATATTTGAACATTATTTTTATTGAGAGGCAAAACAAACCAAGACTATAACTTGATACAATTCTTGTAAATGGTCACAAGTCCAGAGTTTGGGATTCTAGCCTTAACTTTGAAATAAACTGGTTGTGTAACCTTTGGCTTGTTATTTGAACCTCTCCAAGCCTCATTTACATACACATGTAAAGTAAAATGACTGGCTGATCACATTTCTGCCAGTGTTAAAATTCTGTGACTCTGAAGAGTTTTCTCTAAGTTCTTAACATGCCTCCAATGTAGACTCTATATTTTCTCCTCATATTTTCCCATCATTATTATGTTTTTAGCTTTCCTCTTACTTTATTTCAAGTTTTGGATATTTTTCTTAATAGTAATTTTTAAAAATTGAAGTATAGTTGCTGTACAAAATTACAGGTGTACAATATATTTACATTTTTTTAAGGTTCTACTCCATTTATAGTTATTATAAAATATTGGCTATATCCCCCATGTTGTACGGTATATCCTTGTAGCTCTTTCTCATCATTCTTTGACTCTCCCACAGCTAGTTTTCAAACATACTGTTGACACTACACACTGAAAAGTCACTTACGGATTGTTGGCCTATAACAAGAGACCTGACCATCTTTCCCTCGTTCTCCTGATTCCTCTCTCTGACTGTGATAATCACCTCACTTCCATGTCTGATCATCCAATAAAGCTTACTACCTACAGGCACGTAACTTCTGCTTTTTCTCATTCACTTTTCACCACTCTCTTTTTGTGTGGGTGGGGCCCACCGTGCGACTTGCGGGATCTTCCCCAGCCAGGGACTGAACCCAGGCCACCGCAGTGAAAGCCCAGAATCCTAACCACTAGGCCATCAGGGAAGTCCCTCATTCATTTCTCATGTGCAGAGTCTCATCCCTCCAAAGAGAAGCCCAACATTTTTTTCCCTTCATGTTCCTGAGCAGAAAAGTATCCACACAGTGCACTTTATATGTCAATTGCTACATACCCTTTGACTAAAGATGGTTGAACATAATTAAAGACTGAAAACCAAATCTTTATCTTTCTGAGATGCTTTCCCAAAGGAAAAAGTAGAATCAGAAAAAAAATGATTGGCAATAGTTTTTCCCCATAATTTGTTTATGTTTTAATTCTTTAGACTCAAAAAATATAGAAGTGAATGAAATAGAAAAAAATTCTTTACTCTTCCCTATCCTGTTCCCTAGGATATTGACAGTTCAGTGCATAATCTCTGCAACTTTCTTTTGATAGGTGGACAGACAGATAGACAGACATCCCTAGTGGTTCCTGCAGCATCTGGAAAAGTACCAAGGTACACTCCATTAACAGAAAAAAAAAAAAAGATATCTCTCTTATCACCAGTCAATTAATACAAACAGAATACAGAACAAAGAGGTAGAAAGTAGTTCCTCACTTTTCTCAAGCTGGTGCCTGCAATGGACATTTGGAAGGTCCTTCTCACTCATTTCTTTCCCACTCCTCTAATTTCTGCAGATACTCCTCTGTCTTTCCCAGCCTGAGCAGTCCTTGTCCCTCCTGAGATCTCAGATCTATGAAACAGGCCCTTGGCTCCCACCTTGCAACATCCCTGGGAGGGCCTTCCTGGGAGTAAGGTAGGTCTTTTCAGTTCTTCACAATGGAATAACGGTTACACACTTTCTCTTCCTGACATCAACTATCTTTTGAGAAATACCTTCGAACTTTGGAGCATAAAATACAAAAGAATTCTTTTTTCTTGCCTTACTAAAGACTTTCTCTTTACCAAGTAAAAATAGAGGAAGAAAATAGGAGGTGAAGAGAAAGACAAGCTCACTCTATCTATAATATCATGCTACAATAATTTACCATTATACAACATAAATATGTATAAAATTATGCATATACATACATGTATCTAGTGCATTATTCGTTTTTACAAGTTCACATACCCTTCCTGACCAGACCAGATCTTTCCTCATGACTGCCTTCTTTTTTTTTTTTTTTTTTTTAATAAATGAAGGTTTTTTTTTCTTTTTTGTTTTTTGTTTTTGAATCCTGATTCTATGACTGTGAGGGCAATAGAGACATTGAGTATCCAAGGCTTTGGAAATCCAGGATGTTTATAAAACTCGAGACCAACAATATTATCAAAAAAATTTATCTTTGTACATTATACAAGTTAAAAAACATATATCATACTTACTTTAAAGCTATGAGAAAATATCCTGGTGTAATCATTTTTCTAAAAGTTACATATATTGTCATTTGGCCAGAGAGATATTTCCAATCTGAAATATTTGGGGTGCCAAGAAAGATAACCATTTATTAAATTAACAATTAACAGTATTATGATGGTTGCCATTTCAATTACTTAGCCATGGAAACCAAAATTGTCCTTGTGAAATAGAAATGGGGGCATGGTATAAGTTGTGCAGTATAAGAAGTCACCATACATTTAATTCATATATTCTGAAATATTCTTTTGTGAGTAGTAGTTAGTCTGGAATATTGGGATTTTTAAGGAGAAATCTTTTCATTTTCATTCTACATTACTTATGTTATCCTTCTGGCATTCTTTCTTAAATATTATGAAAGCCTTAGTGATATAATTTCAGAATTCTGATAATCACCTCAACAAACCTAAGGATAAAAGCAGCAAAATAAGGTCATAAAGGAATTGGAAGAGTTTTGGGAACAGTAGGATGTTTGTAATAGAGATTCATTCTTTAGGTTGGAAACAACCATAACCTTCACTATTATCTCATTGAAAAATGGCAGCTATCTCTAATTCAAGCACTAAGATATCTTGTTGAAGCTCAACATATGTGGGAAAACCCTTCCCAAATCTCTTGTCTTCCTGAGTTTGCTGCCACCATTCATTCTCAACTCCTCTAGCCCAGACCTGGAATCAGATCCTACCAATTGTATTATTCAGAATCTTTCCTGTTCACCCATTTTTTTTTGGCCCCTTCTGACTGACTCCGACTTCACTGACAGCTTCATCTGATAATAGCTTCCCAGCTTTTCTTTTGCCTCTTGATTTGCTTCTCTCTAGACCTCCCCAAAGCCAACAGACTTTGGCTTATTCTAAATACGAAATTGTTAGTTGATCACACTATCCTCCTACTTAAAAATCCTTCTGTGGCTCACCAAGGATCTCAACATAAAATCCAAACGTGTTTGCAAGGCAAATAAAGCCATTTACAGCCTGATCTCTCTCTGCTTTCTGCCCGATCTCACTTCTTGCTGTTTTCTTCCTCATGCTCTGTGTTTCTGACATTGTGGACATCTTGCAGTGCCCTGAACATCCACCATCTCTCACAGGCCCATGAAGCCTTTGCAGTTACTCTTCAAAAACTCATTTCATTCATCATGTCCTCCAGAAAGTCTGCTCTGATTTTACTCCCTTGTTCTGGATTTGATAAATTATGAACACTTCAAGGCTTATATTGTAATTGTTTACCTGTCCATTATATTCACAGATCTTTGAGAGCAGGAATCGCACCCATTTCATCTTTGAATGCCTAGCATCCAGAGTAATGTTTGTATAAATTGAATACTCATTACACTGGTTAAAAGGACATATTGAATTTGCATAGAGATTTACTCCTTAGGTAAGTTCCAAGCTTACCCTATTCATAAACCATAATGCAGGTGGGTGTTTGAGTCCTTCAGTAAGAAACAGTTGCTAATTTTAATGATATAATAGTGGGGGATAAGGGTTGTTTCTGGTAAAAATGAATGATTTTCCCATTCTGTAACATATGTAAAAGTGTTATTTCAGCTAAAATTAATGACATAAAAAATGGAACACATTTTACATTCTGCCAACCAAGTAAACTGTGTGTATGGTAATCTTAAGAAATACTGAAGATGCATCGGGGTTTTAAGACTGTGAACTTTAGTGCTGGACGTCTAAGTTCATGTCTCATATCTGACATATCCTCGGTGTGTGAACTTGGGTCTTTTAATTTCTCTAAGCCTTATATATAAGACCCTCATATGATTGTTGAGAAAAAACAGAGACAATACATGTAAAAACATTAATCCAAAAATTGGCACACAGTTTTGGCTTAATAAATATTGGCTATTATTTATTCATAACAAAATTTTGAAGTATCTTAGTTAACCAGGAACTATAAAAGCCAGTTCTCATTTATTTGACAAACTGTGAACAAAACAATCCTGGAAACCCTTGCTTTGGCTATATCTCCAGAAACAATCAGGAGTTAATTAAATCTAAAACTGTTAGAGGATGGTGAAAGAAACAATAGGGAATACCTTGGGGGAAAAAAAAGCTGGTCAGAAGAATGCAAGACACATCAAAAGGTAGTTTTACAAAAAGGTGTGACAGGAGATGAAAGTTGAAGATATGATGACATTAACTAGTAGAACTTTTGATAAAGCAGTACACCTGATTCCCCTAAACATAATATTTTGGATAATAATGCATTTACTCCTTTCATTTTTGCTTTTCAGCTTTGTTACTTTGTTTTATAATTTTTGAATTATTTTGATCTCCTTGTTCTCTCTTTGTGTACTCCCCACACAATCACACATCAGAGGAGACAGACTATTATTATGTTGTTATGTATTTTTAGCCCCTGAACACTGCTCCATTTCTCCTTATTTCTGTTGCTGTTCATGTAAATGGGCAACAATTTTGATTGCAGTGACAGAAAACATGTGCAGCACTTGGTTATCATATGCATGCTTAACATACTTGCAATTGCTATGAAAATCCCAGAAGTTCTGGAAAACAAATTTTATTTCTCTCAAAAATCAAAAGTAAAGCTTTATATATAAAATAAGAGCTACTAAAATTAAAAAGCTTAAAATTGATCTCTTTTTACAACGGTAAAAAATACCACAGTTTCTTAATCCAGAAGAGTTGAAGAATATTATGTTATTTAAATGATAGACAGGACTTCACATTTTTATAGTCTTTACTTAAAAAGTAGATTTTTCTCTTGCCTTACACAGAACCAGGTTGCAAAAGTCACACTGACCAATCCATATATTATTTTTAAACCTTTCTTCCAAAACATTCCAATCAGAACTAAAATACAGTTTTTCATGGAACTCAACAAACTAATCTGAAAATGTATGAGAAAAAGTAATGGTCCAAAATATACATGAGAGGAGAAAAATTATCTGAGATACTTTTGAAGAAGAAAGTTAGGGGTGGCTGTACTAGATATTAAGTCATAATAAAATTATATTAAGAGAGTATATTATTGATTTGGAGATTGATAGAGACCAATGGAACAGAATGGATAGCCCAAGACACAGACATGTATGAATTTGACAGAGCTGGTTTTGTCAATGATCAGTGAGAAAGGATGAACTAGCCAGTCAATGGTGCCAAGACAATTAGTTACCAAATGGAAAAAATAAAATTGAATACCTTCCTCACACTATATAATAAAAGATATGTATTTTCTTTTAGAAGAAAATATAGGAGAATAGCTTTATAACCACAAGATAGGGAAAGTGTAGGAAGTGCAAACCATCATTTTAAAAAAATGAGAAACTGAAGTACATGAAAATTAAAACTTCCATTTAGTAAAAGCAGAGTTATGATAAAAAGACAATTCATAGACTGGGAGAAGCTATGTGCAACATATATAAGTTTAGTGTCCAGGAAGAACTTCTACAAATTTTAAAAAAGTATAAAACTTAATAGAAAACAGGGCAGAAAATATCAGCAACAATTCATAGAAGAGGAACCAGGAGAAGAAATACACAAATACACACACATACATACACACACACACACACACACAAATACTCTAACTAGTGATCTGTTTTAGTTTTCATTAAAATTACTCACATGAGATAAAATATAAAAAGTGTGAAGCAGGATGTGAAACAATTATAATTTTATAGTTCTTTGTGGGAGTATAAATTGATTCAACCACTGTGGAAAGCAATTTGGTAATAGTAAATAGAAGATGACAGTAATCCATAGAATCTACTCCTGGCACATGACCTAAATAAAAGCTCACTCATGAACTCAAGGGGACAAAAATTTTTTTAGGGTAGTGTTGTTCATAATAGAAAAAAGGAAACAAACTATAAATCCATCAATGAACGAAACTATATATATTAACATAATGTTGAGCAAAAAATTCAAGTTTTAAAAGAAAACTACAGTGTATCCACTTAAATTTTTAACACATGAAAAAATATATTGTTGAAATCTACATCCATATATAGGAGAAGTATAAAAAATGATCAGTAATGATAAACATGTAATTCAAGATGATAGTTGCCCACTGATGGAGAAAGAAGGGGAATGTGATAGAGAGGCTTAAACGATCATAATATCTTAAGTCTTAAACTTGATGGCAGACATTTAGGTGTTCATAACTGTAAACTTTACATTTTTTCATATGTCAAATATTTTCTAGGAAATTTAAAAATAAAGAAGTGCTGATGTTAGCATCATGGTGGTATAAGATGTTCCTCCTTTCTGTCCCCCCCTTTTCAACAACTAATTAGACATCCATCACAAACAAAAGTACCTTTGTGGGAGTTGTGGGATCTAGCACCATACTCCAAGGGGCCCAGGAGGAATTCTGCCCACCTGTGTATATGATAATAGGTAGGTAGACCTTGGTATGAGCTGTGGAACCAGTGGAGCCAGTGAATCTACTACCACACCTCTCACCATGGTCAGCAA
Organism: Physeter macrocephalus; assembly: GCF_002837175.3. NCBI lineage: Eukaryota > Metazoa > Chordata > Mammalia > Artiodactyla > Physeteridae > Physeter > Physeter macrocephalus. The sequence continues at coordinate 62,136,545 of NC_041218.1, forward strand.
AAAACCTGGAGAGTGCTGACCTGGGCAGAAGCTCATGGATGAGAGAGAATTGGCAGAAGTCCAGCCTCCCTGAGGGGAGTTTCCAGCACACCACTGGAGAAAAAAGAGGTTTGGATACATTGGACATTATAAGAGGAGCTTTATCAGTGCCACCTCCTTCCTCCCCAAGGCAACACTGCCTGGGGCTAAAAAAAAAACAGGTGGTGGCAATCTCTCCTGAAGGGGAAAAGGAGAACAATGAGAGAGAGGTTGGCTACCCGAGTGCTGTAGGACACAGCTGGAAAAACCTGTTTCTCTCCACCAGCACCCAGAGTACCTAGGTGGGACCTCTGCGACTTGTTGGACAGTGATCAGAAAGAGACAGTTAAGAATATCAAAGGGCATTAAAGAGATGTGGTTCCTGTTGTCTATGCCCAGAACTTCAGCAGAAAGTCTGCCCACAAGCTTCTAGGAATATCTCACCCAAGGATCTTCCTACCACAGGTTTGCAGGCACCCCAATGCCCTGGAGTGCTAAACTTACACCTCCCCCCATTCTGCTACCGACTCCTTGTGTGAGCCCCTGAGTATGGCTAGGGAGTGAGCTCAGAAAACATGCCAGGGTCTGTAGTCAAGGGAGAAACCACAAACTTGGGCATAGTGACACCTTCTGGAAAACAAAAGACAGGTTTTCAGTACCCACCTGGTGGGTTTTAAGAACCAGAGGACATGCCACAACTAAGACCTGGTGCAGACAAAAAAAAAAAAGCTGTCTTCTTAAAAAAAAAAAAAAGTGTAAAAATTCTACCTACTGTAAGAGAGACCAAGAAAAGTGAAACAGGTGTACACATACAAAGGTGGAGAAAACTCCAGATAATAATAGCACCAATGAACAGAATACCCTACCTGAAGGCAACTAGCAACTATTTAAGGAGGTGTCTGTTACTTCAAATTTGAAAGTAACACAAAACTGCAAGGAACATGAAAAACCAATCAAATGTCATCACCCAAAGATAATAATTCTCCTATAACTGAGCTCAAAGGCACAGAATTTTGGAATCAAGCTGATAAATAATTCAAAATAGATGTTTTGAAGAAACTCAATGAGGTATAAGAAAATTCAGAAAGAAAATGCAATGTAATCACAAAAAAATACATGATCAAATTGATATTTACCAAAGAGGTAGAAGTCATAAAGAAGAACCAAACAGAAACTCTGGAGCTGAAGAATTCAGTGAATGAAGTGAACATTCAATAGAGAGCAACTGCAACAGAGTAATGACAGAATAAGTGAGTTAGAGAACAGGAATTTTGAAATAACCCAATAGAGGAGATCAAAGAAAAAAAAAAGAGTAAAGAAAGTCTTCATGATCTATGGGAAACCATAAAAACAAAACCAAAAACAAAATGAGTAGAATAATTGGGATTCCAGAAGGAGAAAAGGGGGTGGGGCAGAAAGGTTCTTTAAAGAAATAATAGCTGAGAACCTCCCAAACCTGGGGAGAGATTTGGACATCCAAGTTCAAAAAACTAATAGGTCACCCTATTAACTCAGTGCAAAAAAACCTTCTCCAAGACACAGTATAATGAAACTGTTAAAACTAAAGGTAAAGAAAATCTTAAAAACAGCCAGGGAAAAAAGATTGTAATCTAGAAAAGAATCCCCATTGGGCTATCAGTGGATTTCTCAACAGGAACCCAAAAGACCAGGAGAGAGTGGAATGACATTCAAAATATTGAAAGAAAAAAAATGCTAGTCAAGAATATGCCATCTGACAAAGTTATTTTCAGATACAGCGGAGAAATAAAGCCTTTCCCAGACAAACAAAAGCTGAAGGAGTTTATCACCACTAGACCTGCCTTGCAAGAAATGCTGAAAGGAGTTCTTCAAGCTGAAATGAAAAGACACTAATCAGGGACTTCCTTGGTGGTCCAGTGGGTAAGACTCTCTGTTGCCAATGTAGGGGGCCCAGCTTTGAACCCTAGTTGGGGAACTAGATCCCGCATGCATGCTTCAACTAAGAGTCCACATGTCACAGCTAAGAAGTCTGCATGCTACAACAAAGATACCATGTGTCGCAAAAAGACCCAGTGTAGCCAAAAAAGAAAAGACACTAATCAGTGACATACAAACATATTAAAGTATACACACACTGGTAAAGGTAAATACACAGTCAGACTTAGGAGAGTCTAATTCTGTAATAGGATGGTGTGTTAACCACTAAACTACAGTATAAAGGTTAAAGGAAAACAGTATTAAAAATAGTTATAGCTACTATAATTTGTGAATGAATACACAAAATAAAAAGTAATTACATAAAAATATAAATATAAAAGGGGGAATAAAAGAGTGAAGATTTTGTTTTAAAATGACTATTTTATCAATGAGATGTCTTATGTAAGACTCATGGTAACCACAAAGCAAAAACCTAGTAGATTTGCAAAAGATACAGAAAGGGCAAACAGAGCACACCACCAGAGAAAATTGCCAATTTACAAAGGTAGGCAGAAACAGAGGGAAAAAGAAATAATAGAAATACAAAACAGCCAGAAAGCAATTAATAAGATGGCATTAATAATTCCTTATGTATCAATAATAACTCTAAATGTAAATGGATTGAATTCTCCAATCAAAAGTCACAGAGTGGGGCTTCCCTGGTGGTGCAGTGGTTGAGAGTCCGCCTGCCGATGC